>NW_017306160.1:1689267-1696695 GCF_001594115.1 Trachymyrmex septentrionalis
GACAATCTCAACGGGTCAAATTCAAGGCAGCAGGAGATTTGTCACTCGTGGATTGTCCTCTTCTCGAATTCTTCCACTTTTTCGATATCGAAGAGAGATTTATCAGACCACAAATTAAAATTGAGATTGAATCGGAATCTCTGGACCATTTAAAGCTCGCTAAACTTATATCGAATTTTCTTTCTTCCGATTGGTTAGAATTCAATTCAATCTCAATCTTAATCTTAATCTAGTTCGATACCGGCAAAACTTCTTTCACCGCCACCGGCACCTCCGCACCGGAAGACGGAGCTCCGTTTCGCGCGCGGTCGAGGCTTACACAGGGTGTGTACACAGAAAACGGCGGATTCGCGAAGACGATATCTCGAGCCAGCAGCCTCGTGGAATGCGACTCGGCGCCCTGACCCACTGACTGCCAGCCAAAAGCTCCTTCTTCGAGTCACCGCCCCGCCGGTCCCTCCGCTGGTACCCTTGCACGTTCCCGCGGTTCGCGAGCGCCGCTGCGCTTCTTCGTCGTCTTCGCGCGGGCACAAATCACTTCTCCCCTAACTTCGGTTTCCTTCTTCATCACGGACGAGCCGGACTTAACGTCTCGCTCGATGCCTGCTCGGGTGGATTATATTTAGACGGCGGAGTATTACGCGGAGCTTATTTAAAGAATCGGGAAGAACGCCTCTCTCCCTCTGCACCGGCCTTTCTTTCTTTATCCATGTCTTTTTCTACTTGTTGTCATGACCTAATTCTTTTCTCTTCTTTTCTCGACCTCTTAATTTGATTGTCTGTGTCTCTTGCTCTCGCTCTCTCTCTCTCTCTCTCTCTCTCTCTCTCTCTCTCTCTTTTTTTTTTCTTCATAATTTAAATAATTTTGAATATTCATAATAACTCGCTTTGTGCTCACAGCATATGCATATAATGTTATAAGTGTAATTTTATTATAATCCTTATTTCTCTCTGCATCTATTCAATTTAACATGTATTATTCTCCATAAGCTCTTTGATTGTCTTCAGAAAAATTATGTCAGATGATTGGAATAAATTTTATCTATTTAACTTTCTGACATCATGACGCATTTGTTTATGCATCTCTTCTACCTCATATCATTTCTGACACCTCCTTTTTCCTTTTTCCTTCCTCTACTTCTTTTCCTACATTTCTTTTTCGCTTTTATCTTTCGCCTCTGTTAGCTCACTATCTAAATCTCTTTTTTTTTATAGAAAATATAACACAGGATGCTTTCGCGAAACGGTTTAAGAACATTCTTCGGTGATGCGTGAATCGGCAGCGTTAAAGCGGCACGTTTGTGCTGCGTTGGACGTCATCCGCCATCCGCCGAATGATCTCATGACGTAGAGATTTTGGAATGCGGCTTAAGAATTTCTAACATAGACACGAACGATTATAGAACAGCTGCACCGATAAAACCGTGATTAACGATCGCGCTAATAGGTGTTCACGGGTTTACGCTTAAAAGATTAACATCTCGAAAGTTCATGTGATTTATGTACTTTTAAACTGGAACCATCGAGATATCAAGCTATATATTTTTATTATCATTTCTTTCGAACATTTTGCAAATATTTTTCACTTGAGCTGTCATTTCTTATAAAGTTCTTCTCAGTTGCTTCGTTAAAAAGTTTCAATTTTCTTTTTACATGCCAGTAATCCATTATAAAATAACAAAAGATACGAGAGTAAGAAAATAAAAACTTTATGTTAAATTTCAAAACAATTTTAGAAACTTTTTTAATCTCCGACTTACCGAAACATTTCGTTTGTATCCTCTTGTACATTTCACCGCTGCTTTTTCGATGTACCATCCTATGCGTGGCCGCTTGATATCTCTTCTTAAAATTCTTCTCGCTCTCCGTAGATTCTTGAGAATCCCGTCGCTCCTTATGGATACTATCTTCGTCGTCACCATCTCTGCTGTCAGGCCTTTTCCATACGTGACTTTCCTCGAGATCCCCGATATAGATCCATTCGCTACTTAAGTACGGTTCTACATAAGTATCCTCATCTTCTCTTCCTATCATTAAGAAGAAATGACAAATGTTATTCCTTAAATTTTTAATTAATTAAATGCATTAAATGATAAATATATTATTTGTTAAATTTTATTTATATTCTTTTTTACTTAAATTTTATTCTAACATTATTTATTAAAAAAAGTTAAAAATTTTATATTAAAAGTATAATTGAAAAATAATTAAAGAAGATACAATTCAACCTTCCAAATGATATATAAATTTGATTTAAATATTTTACTTTTTACCTCTAACATATACTTTTTAATTTACCTGTAAGAATTTCCATACTAGCATCGGTACTTCGAGCTTGCAATCTTCTCCTGCCCATGTCATCGATTGAACCTCTACTTCCTGGTCGGGGAGTGGCTCTTTCTTCCGATTTGGCCCGAATGTCCGATCTACCGGCACTGCTACGGCGATGTCTACGGTCTCCTCGATCTTCCGACCTGTACCTCTTGTCGAACTTCTTGTACAACCGATGTCCTGTAACGTGCTTGGAAGATGTTCTGTGCCCTTCTGGGGAGTCCGCAAAACCTGCCGGCGGTCGAACGATCTCTTCCGACACCTCGGGAGTGAAGCAACAGGAGGGCACACACGATAGAGAAAGAAGGCAGATAGACTGACAGATAAGTAGATAGAAAGAAGTACTACTTTGCATTCGTATTTAATTTTCTACGTGCAGTTGAGCATTTATGACATTAAAGATCTATAGAAATGCATAGATGCTAACAGCTCATGATATTAAAGTTCTGTATATTCTCGATTATTTTAATTTTCAAGACAAATATTTACAATCTTTTAAAAGACTTATGGAACTTATTTATTTCAATAAAATTTATTTATACCAAAAGTGAAAAAAGTAGAACGAGATTTCTTTATAATTATTAAAATATATGTAAATATTTTCTGTTATTTATATATATACTCGTATATATAAGAAAATTATGTAAACTTCACAGATATTTGTATTTTAATACAAATGTTTTTACTTATAATACAGTCTTATTTTTCTTTAGAAATGACATTCGTAAAAATGATATGTAGGAAAATATATCAAAGTTAGTTTCAAAAGCAGAGCATAAATCTATACGCTATTTCTATGAGCGCTACTTATTTATACAATTCATTAATATATAATATCAAGCAAATGGAAAAGTTATTTGTGTAATTAACATTTGTACAAGCAGACTACAAAAAATAAAATAATGAGATATTTAAGGGGTAAAAGCAACTATTTAGAGGAATACTACGACATTCTAAACGGTAAAATTTTAAGGAAATAATAATGATTCTCTTGATTCAATATTTAGAAAGTTGTAGAAATTAAATATGTAACAAATATACTTTGCATATTTTTTACTCGCAAGAAAATGCTCTAATTTGAAACTACAATAAAGCTGCAGAAATGCAATTTTACGTTTATCTTTCTAATTTTTAAAAATTGTTACAAGAAAGCTTTTGATCGTAAGAAAGTACAGTATAATGTCATTAAGTTCTACATATTAACCCTTTGCACTTAAAGTTTCCTCTTAGCCGTTAGACAATTCAAAGTGATTCTTGTAATGCATTATTAATATCGCATAAAAGTCAAAAACATAATTAGAAAGACTTAAAACGATATAAAATTGAATACATTTCCATTTCTAGAGAGCGCGTTCGAATGACGAAACAATATTGTCCTCGCAAAGAGGTCATCTCGGAGCGAAGGGTTAAAAGTGAAAGACAAATGAATAATGCACGATAAGTAATATATCACCTCTCTGCCACAATGATGACAGTGCGCAGCGTCCAAAGCGGCAACGGAGATGCAAGGCTGATCGGCGCTCTCGCTATAAAAGACGCTGTCGCTGCCCGGACTGACGGATCTCAACGATTCCGCCGACAGTGCTTTCAGTCTCGCCTCCGGACTTTGTGCTTCTATGACGAGCGCTCGCTGGCCATTGTGCCCTGGACTACGCTGATAACGTCCAGGACTCAAGCGACTAGAACAAACTATGTCGTCCGCGACACGGGACTTTCTTCGCGGTAAACTGCCCGTTAACGCCGCGTTCTTATCCTGCAACGCGATTGTTTATAGATATAGAATGTGCGAAGAAGAAAGAATTACACAGAAAAAATAATTTTGCTAAGATATTTACAAATTTTTAATTGGATACGGAAAATGATTTTTTTGAAACATCAAAATAATTAAATAAAAATCACAAGTATAATGAATAGTGCTTCAAGAAGTTTTGACATTCTAGCAATCACAATGTATATATATATAAAGCAATTGTTAGACCGATATGAATACAAATAAAATTTTACAGAAGAATTCGATCGAAACGAATCTTAGTGCTTAAATACATATTTCTTATATGTGATTTTATATACAATACATCCTGATTCTGCATATTGCGCGCCAAAATGTTTTTCCGGATTTAAAACGTTATAATATTTTTGTTAAAAGATACTTATTAGCATTAAAAAATTATTAAATTGCTTGTATAATTTAATAAATGATATTTTGGATGGTATAATTAGTAAGTAACTATTCTGGAATCAAAATGTATATAGATTCACACAAAAAATATATGTTTAAGCACTGAGATCAGCTTCGGTCAAATACTGGGTTTTTCTTATTTAAAATTTTAGTAATCAGTTTAGGTTACGTTTCACAATGTAACTACAGTAACCAAAATTCTATAGTTACATAATATGAACCGTAAACTTGCTCCTTAAGCGTTCTATTGGATTGAAAAAAAGTTTGTAACGAACTTCCAAATTTAAGCAGCTGTAATTTTGTTAAAAATAAACGAAATTTAAGTTTAAAAAGTTTTAAAGCTTAAAATCTCTACTTTCAAGAGGCCACTATGTTTTTTGAGCTTGTGAATTTGATGGTTTATATATGTAGATATAAAAAACGAGCTGGATAAAATAGAAAATTTTCTTCTCATTTTGTAGGCCTGTCACGTAACTGAAAAAAAAAATTTGCGAAAATTTTCGATTTTCTAACGTGAAAGCTTAAAATTTTCTTTACAAAATCATTTTTTTAAATGTTCCTAGAATTTTTTGCTAAGTTATCGCGATTAAATAAAAGAAGCATTTTAACTTTAAAATTACTAAATTTTTTTAAATCATGTAATTAATACATACGTACAAATAGAACAAAACTTTTGTTCCAATACATAATTGATATTAAATTATTACCTAATTTGAGGATCCAATAAAATTATTTTCAGATCTAGTAACATTTTTAGTTACTTCAGCAAACCATTCTTTTCGTGTAAGAATCTTTTCTTTGTAAAAGAACAACAAAATATACCGAGTATATTAACGATCGTCGTGCAGGTCGTGCTTACCTCATTGCTGCGTCTTCTGGTAGAAATATAACCACTGGTCTTTCTTCTTGGGCTTTCCCTGGTCCGACGATGTCTCGCGTTCTCTGCACCTTCTCGATGCATGTGATGATGGTGGTGATGATGCATATGATAATGATGACTGCAGCTTGAATCGTCGGATGTCGGCGCGTGTGGACCATCTTCGGTTTGCTCCATTCTCCATTCCTCCTTTTGTGGACTTCTGAGCACTTGTTGTTGCTGCATTTGCGTCGACTGTTGCACAGAGTCCCGTTTTCTATTATTCCGATGAGGACTTCGAGCCGACGTTGGCTTGCTGCGCGATCTGTGACGATGACTAGGAGTCGGGCTGACCTCGACATTCTCCGGATATACCGGCTCCGCGGGGTGCTCCAGTTCTACGTTGCTCGATGTTCCTCCGAGGAAGTCTAAGCTGAAAGTTTTCTTCTTTCGACGACGTTCCTCTTCGCTCCACATGCGAACGTCAGGTGGCGACTCGGCGTAACCTCCGGACGACGATCGATGGCCCTCCTATCGAAATGAAACAATAAATCTTTTGCGATTAATAAATATTTTATTTTATTTTATATATCTTACAGCTACACTGTAATTTGACTGTAAATGTCCTCGAACTTTTCACAAACTTGAACAAGAATATTTTTATAAATTATATAATATTGTAAACTTACATCTCGATCCAATTCAGTCTCTGAAGTATGTCCACTGCGTGGAGCGACTTGCTCTAAATCATTATTCGGGTCCGTCATAGCGTCCTTTAGGTCGTAGCTACCTGAACTACTGCTGCTACTAGACCTCATTGCCGGTGGAGGTAGTTCTAATCCAAATGCAATTTCCGCTTCTTCTAAAATTGGTGGCGGACTACATGGCTCCTCGATAACAGCCTAATAACGTAAAGTACAAATTTTAATTAAATTCTTTTTTGCCTATATGATAAAATTCTGTTGCTCAATTAACTTTAAATGAATTTTATATTTTGCGGAAAATTAAAGTTTATATTAAAGTTTAAATTAGATCGGTAATATAAAGTAAAAATTATATAAAGTCTTAAGTTTCCATTTTCAATATATTTTTAATTTAAAGAAAAAAATTACGTTTAAAAATTAAAAACTAAATTTGTTTCAAAGGTAGCAAAAAATTAAGTGATAATGTGCAGTTATATTGTATAGCGATTATCTTGCAAATTTATTTAAATTGTTTAATTTGAATAACATCCCTCCGGCATAATTAAAATGTAATTAACGAGCATTTACCTCGCTCCTCGCCAGACTGTAAATTGAGCTTGCGCTTTCGAAGGAGCTGCCTTCAGCGGCGGTCGCGGTGGTCGAAGCGGGCGCCGATGCCGCAGCACTGGACGTCTGCGGTGGCCTCGACCAGGAACTGGTCGTGGCGGACGTGCCTGTAGTGGTCCCGGTTTCCGTAGAAGTATTGGCAGTGACATAATCCTCGGAGGTCTCGGAAATATCGGTGTTCGTGCGTCCGCCCGAGTCGGTCCTCGCTAGGCTCAAACCGAACTCGCTCGACGACTGTGACTGGGGTTGAGACAACGGCGGACCTGGGCTCGCGCGGCGTAATCCACTTCTCGGTCGGCCGTTACTCGCAGAAATAGATGATTCGATACTGGGAAGAGGAATGAATATAAATTTTCATCTAAATGCGTGGAGAAAAAGATCTGGAGAAAAAGCAGGGTATCAACTTCAACTTGTTGTAGGATAAACATTTTACATACATTGATTGCAACATTACTAAGGAAAAAAATATGTACATTGACGATAATATATTTTTTAAGGGAACGTAAGGATGAATGTCTTCGTTGTTACAAATCCCTAACCACGTATCCACTATATGCACTGCTACATTGAAAGATTGTAATAGTATCTTTTAACATTTTATTATATAAATACAAAATAAAAAGTTAAACAAAAATAAATGTAAAAGTATATATAAATATTAAATACATAATGATTACAAAGCCGAGAAAAAAATATTTACAAAATTATAATCATAATTTTAGAAAATTATAATATAATTATAATATATTGCA
>NW_017306160.1:1696795-1698564 GCF_001594115.1 Trachymyrmex septentrionalis
AATATTTCTTAAAAATTATAAAAAATAAATCCATAGAATTTTTTAGCAATTTATCCTTTTGTAGAAAAAGTTATTATAGAAAAAGTAATGCCAATTATTGAAATTATTATCTACCATTTCGTTTGTATTGTATGCAAAAATGTATGTCCACTCAAATATATTAATTTATGTACAAAATGATTATGTACAATAATATATTTTGAGATGTGTGTTCTAAGCATGATTTATCGAAAATATCGAATTTAAAATTGGGGAACTACTATGAAACCAAATCAGAATGTGTTGTAGTCTTACATATCGTACGCATAAAAATGTGCTGCTGTGGATACATCATTGTAGTAAATTTGTTGAAACTGTACTGGTAACAGATCTTGTATTCTGTAAGACGGTCTGTAAAAAGTACCTCCTATAAGTAAAATAATATGGAAAACAGAATACCGATACGAAAATCTCTTGATATCTTTCGATCAGAGTATCGGATTGATTGCTCCGCAACTATCTAATAACTTTAATATTCTCTACCGAAGAAATTTTACATCATTAAAATGAATCCTAATCTACCTTGGTGTGAGAGGTTGCACCGGAGTGGCTGGTTCCAGACGTATTCTCGGACTCGGCGGGCAAGGTTCCACCTCGTCTTCCACGTCCAGAGCCTCGGTATCCATCGAGGAACGTTGCTGATGTTGCAAAAGCAGGAGATGTCTTCTCCTCGAGGATGGTGTCAGTAAAGCTAACGAATCAGCTTGAAGAACTGTCGCTTGTGATTCGTTCCATATTCCGTCGCTGTGGTCCCTGGTCACGTCATTCGTTAAAGAATCACTGGAGGCAAACGGTGAAGTCACCTGGCCGACGATACTAGTACCGGCGACGCCGGTTCCAGTACTAAAAGCAGGCGGATAGACTGCAGTGTGCAGTAAAGCGCAGGTGGGTAACGAATCGTCCTTCGGGGTCGTCTGCGAAATTCTTCGTGTTGCTAAAAAGTAATCGTTGATTACATTCTACAAGAATTTCTTCATCGACACTAGCATAAGTGGTTATTAATTGCATTATAATACACACTTGCTGCTGCGGTTGGCGACGTAGGAGAAGTTGGAAGTGACCTAGGAAGCATAAAATCATCTGATGATAGACCTTGTACACCATCCTCAAGGGATACGCTTCTTTTTCGAAAGAGACCCCGACGTATTAGATTTTCGTGGAACTCCTAAAAAGATGTAATTATTTTACAAAAATTTTACTCGATATATTACGATCAATTTCAATCTTTAAAATACGTTTCAAAATGTTTACTTACCTCCTCGTGATGATCCTCGTGAGGCGAGAGGCTTCGCAACAAAGATAGATCCTCGGGTGTCGAGGAAAATTGGACGGGTGTTCTGACAGTTCTGCCCCAAGAATCCTGCTGATTCCTTCTGCAAGTGTGAGGATAACTCGGCTCGCTACTTTCTCCAATAAGTTCACGTCTCTCGACACGAATTTCGCCATCGGAGAAGGTCTTCTGGAGAGGAAGGAATCGACGAGAGGGCTCGGAGATCCGGCTAAGAAGTGCGCGAGCATCAGGCGACACCGGTGCCGGTTTGAAATTTATAAAAATCTCCTGATCGTCTACATCGAGGGATTTACGATGTTGATTACACTGGAATAAAAACATAGAATAGATAATTTACTATCAAATGATTTACTATCACTATTTACTCTTTATCGGTTCGTTGAAATTATACATATGTTGTGTCAAATGTAAAAATGTGCATGATTTCTACACTTCCGGA
>NW_017306160.1:1698664-1708158 GCF_001594115.1 Trachymyrmex septentrionalis
ATTCGTTGAAATTATATGTTGTGTCAAATGTAAAAATGTGCATGATTTCTACACTTCCGCTTTTTAAATTAAAGCTTTTCTTTGTGTAAAATATATAAGAATTGATATATCAAAATACTTACAACGCCAATAGGAACAATTGCGATGTCTCCATTTGGCAAAGTTTCTTCAACGACAACGGTGGTGGCGACAGAGTGAATAGGTGGTGGTGTTGTTGAAATAAGAAAGGGTGATCTTGGTGGCTCTTCACTTTGAGTCCTATGGAGCGGCTCGTGTTCAGTTTCCTCTTTTGCTGGCGCACCAGCCTGGCCACCAAGCGGCGTTCCTAACTGTCCAGCTTCCGAGTAACTTTTGGTTAATTTTCTACCGTTGAAAACACCATTAGTTTGAGCACCTTGCGAAACCATCTTGACACGATGGATAGTTCTAGGACTGAGAGTCACCGGAAGTATACGACCGCGAAACATTGGCGGGAGCTCGGTTTGCGTCGCCTGAGTCTTCATAGCACCGCGTTTAGGTTGTTTCTCTGGAACAAATAAATTGCTGCAAATCGGCCTCGAATTGATTTGTAAACTGTAAAAAAGTTTATCGATTTATTATAGCAAACTTGAAAGAAATTGTTTTAAATAAACTTTAATTAATTTTAAATATTTGATACTTGATGAATATTTAAATAAAGAACAAATAATATTTTTGCGTTAAAATAATATATTTTCTCTCAAGTCAATTTATAAATAAATAATCTTTAAATGAATTTCTTATGCAAATTTTATAATGACAAACAATTTCAAATTTGTCAAAAAATTAAAAGAAGTTACTAGTATAAAATTTAGTTGTAATTTGTATTTTGTTTAATATTTTTTGACAATGCAGTATAATAATAGAAATTTATTTTGCAACTTCAAATGTATTCCTCCGCTCATTTTATTGTGAAGAATTTTATTACATTATAGTTCTTTAATTCATGTTAGTCCAGCGTGTAGTAGGCTTTGCCGTCACAAACCGACCGCGAGTAAATAGCTTTAACTACTTTCCCCACATAATCTATGATACTTGGCTTGGGATCAAAATAGCGGAACGATATGGATCATCCGTGCGCAGTTGCTGCACAGTATGAAACCTCAGATTAAATTTCAATAAAAATAATAATTTATTATCAACTATTAAGAACCAATATAAAAATGTTCTAGTTGTAATTTTATCAAAATTGAATAATGCTAAGTTAAAAAGTTAAAAGTTAAGTTAAAAAGTTAAAAAGTTAATTAATTTTAACTTTATTTAGTTACATTTTAGACTCTTAACTTTTTAACTTTATAGAATTATATTTTATCAGTATTTATTAACTACGGTTACTATTAACTTTTAATTTGATTTTTTAAAAGTTAACATCAGGGGTAGTTAACGTTATACGGATCCGACGTTACTCGGATTATATGTTTATATATTCGTGTTTATCGGAAATGTATTTTTCTAATTTTTTAAATAATTTCAAATATTTTATTTACATTTAGACTAGAGAATAGAGAGGTTTAAAGCGTGGTGAGCTAAAATCACGATTTTCTTGAAAGAATGCAGTTTACTGATTTATAGGGATTATTTTTTGGTGTCCCAGAATAATCATGCAAAAGATCATGCAACTGATTAAAATCTATGAAATATATATGTGAGTCTCTCCTTAATTAGTTATTAAAAAAGTTAATTTTTTTACTTAGTTTTTTAATTTAGTTAAAAAAAGTTAAAATCTCATGAAATAAAACAAATTTAATTTTTAACTTTTCAATTACTTTTTTTTCATTAACTTAACTTTTTTTAACTAAATTAATGTCACTATGGATTAACTTATATCTCAACTAAGTTAAATCTTCAAGGCTGTTAATTTTAATTTAACTTAGTTAAAAAAAAAAGTAAATTAATTTACGCAATCCTGAATTTTATGATCTTATATTTATAGTTTATGTTAAGAAACTATTCAATCGCGATATTAAAATACACGACTTACCAAGTACGAGAACACGTGGCTCAACGCCAGGATAAGGATGAGCTAAGGGTAAGGACGAAGGCAGTATAGTATTCTGCATAGTCGGCTGCGAGTCTATAAGACGTTCCGGATTATGTGGCCTCGGCGGGCTTATGTTCCTTGGGACTTCAAACGATGTAAGCGTGTGCGATCGTGCGAAGCTCACGTGCTTCGCTTTTGGAGCTTGCGATATTTGCATCGTTGTCACAGAGGCAGGAGGGGGAGGTACTATTGGTGGTAGTACTGGTCGTGGACCTTCCAACTTCATGGATTCTTCGTCCTCCGGGACCCAAGTGTACCTATCGCGATAAAAAGCTTAGACTGTCAAATTATAATACTATTAAACAATCATCTATATTGTCAATCGATATCGATCTCAATTATAATAATATCAGCAAAATTGGGGATGGATGCTCCTGTAAATGTCTAAAGCCCTTTACAATTTAATTTATTATCACTTCAAATTATTCATATTAATTCAATCTTTATTAAAATAAGTGCTGCTTTTTTATAAAATTTATATCACTGACATATGGTAATCATTAATTAAAATTTTGTAAATTATTTTAAAAGTTGAGTAAACACTGTTGAGAATTTTTCAATAAAATATGTATTTTCGTTAATAATGAAAATTAAGTGGGCTAAAATATCAAGCGAGTATATATAGGTCATACTGTTGCAAATATGATTCGATTACACGCGTTACGGATGTATCGTGAAGGAAACAGAATGACAACGTGTCATTCTATCGAAGCGCACATGACCATCTTACGTAAACACGTATATTTTATACATTAATCTTTAAAAAAATGACGTTATTGCACAAAGATAATTTTTACCGTGAAGTAATTACGTGAAAAAATAAATGCATAAACAGAAAAATTAGTAAACTTAAAATAAGATCGTTAGCACGAGATGCTATATTTACGTTATTCACATTATTATCTATTAGCTCCAGACTTTTTTCCGCATATTCTGCAGATACACAGCGATTTTGCTCAACCATAATTTTTTAATCGACCGCTTTCAGTTGACCTTAAAAAGCTGATAAAGGGGCGGTACAGCACTCATGCTAATCAGAAATAAACTCATCCCTAGACACTATGCTATGAGGAGACCACGGAAGGCTTTACATGTAACAGTCGATGGAACATCGTGCTATATAAATATCGTTTTTATAAAGTCTATCTGAAACCATAGAAGATACTCGGATCAATATAAGTACGAAGATAAATTTCTGAATATGACTTTTTTGCTATATCAATTGTGTAAAGAGGTGTCATCATTCTGTTAAATCTATATAATGTCAAATTTGACCCAATTTAAGTCGCCCGCTGCTTTTACTCAATATATCGTTATTTTATACTAAAACAACAGTGGATAAATTTGACACTATGTAGTGCCAATTTGATATTTTATAGTGTCAAATTAGCACTACACGATATCAAAGTTTAGTATAAAATAACGATACGTTGAGTAGAAGCAGTGGGGCTTAACTTAAATTAAGTTAAATTTTATATTATAGATTTAACAATGCAGATTTTTTGTAGATTCCTTAGCAAAAACTTACAATCGATTTTTCTAGTAAAATTGTATAATTTTCCTAACAACAATATAATATATATTTGTAATTTTGAGATTTCCAACTTTTTCGTCTGTATTGTAGATAAAAGAACATTTCTTCCCCTTAGATTTCAATTTCGTTTCCTTTGCACGTTCACCATTTGCACTGCGACACGCCTTTCGATCAATTACGTTACTAAAGTCTTTACCGATAAATCGATTAGTAGATATACATTCTAAACGCGTCTCGACGGAGTAATTTGCCCCAAATATCCCAAGCACTCGATTGCCAAATAGTAGTCGAAGGTAATATCGCTTTTCGCAGGTGTCAATCTCACGTATGCAGGTATACTGTTGTGTTGCGCATACGATGTAGTAATTACGTAATTGGAATATGAAACCGAACAGGCTACATTTGATTTAAAAAGAAAAAAATATATATATTATATATATATATATGTTTATACGTAAATATCTCACGTATATCACGTCCATTAATATAATTGTAAATTTGCGGAAGTACTTTTTCATCATCAGCGGAGAATTGCATATATCGCAATATTTGGAAATTAATAAATATACTGCCATCAGCTTTTCGGAGCTCTTAAACGTTTGAATTTCTCGACTTGTCGACGCTGATGGATTAGGACCATTTTTCGCGTTTAGAATTCCGACAGAAAAAGTCCATTACCGCGAGAGATCGATCTTGTCTTCTCACTCACCTCTTCGGATCGGGTACGGTGCAAAACGATCTTGGGCGCCGTCTAAAGTAGGAACTCTCGATCCAGTCCGCCTCGTCCTCAAGGTCGTACCGCGATAGACCGCGGGAATAGGTCGGATAAGGCTGACGGTACATAATTTGGAGGGGCCTTCGGGGATAGGGCGCGTCGCAGAGGTTCTCGTCGCTGGGAACGCTACGCACGCACGCCGACAGGATGGAATTCCTGGTGGAGCTGCACGGCGACGGTCCCCTCGTGGACAGGCATCCGAAGAAACCGCCGCCGGACTTCTCGACGGCGTCCAGCTGCCGGCTGGTGATGCAGTACTGCTCTTTGATGTCCTCGCGCGAGTACAACGGCGTCGCGCGACGATCCCAGGAGTCCATAACACCGCCAGGACCGCCGAAGCCGCTGTGCAGGTCTACCTGGGTCGAGACGTCCACCTGTCGCAAACAGGCACGAATTGAATTCCCGGTAACCCAAACCGGAGAACAATTCCGGCGAGTTACGGACGTTGATTGACAAACGGAACGATCTACGCGGATGCGATAGGAGTATGGTATTTCAAAGGAATCCCTGCGCGAGACTGATTTGTGTATTGATAACTGACAGGCGATTTTGACGGCAGCATTTTCTGATGCTTTAATATATATAATCTTGTGTTCGAAATTGATAATAGGAGTTTATTTTTCAAAAATTCAAATGAAAGAGCGAACGTAACTGAGATAACGCGAGGGAAGAAAAGTACCTGAAAACTAATTACTGTCCAATAATCCAGGAAACGAGAAAACTCTCTAAATGAAATTGCTGCAAGAACATGTACGTAGACTTGTCATTTTTATTTGCGTTACTTTTTTTAGTTAGAATTACATTAGAAAGTTTTCACATTTTCCCGCCCTGACTGAATTATCAATTCCTTACTTCACGTAGCGGTCTGGTTCAACTTACTATTATTTTTTTTTACCTTTCGCTACGAAGATCTATTTGCAATATTGCGAATTAAAATTCAATTTGTACAGGATAGTAATTATAGGTATAATTTCCGATCAAGACAAGATCTAAAACATTTATTGGCAATATTAAATTTCCGGTAAATTTCCTTGCTAGAAATCTGATATTCAAGACTGAAAATACCGAATTAAAAATATTTCTTGTTATGAATGTTGTGAAATATGAAATCACACTTTAAAAAAAATAAAAAAACAAAACGTTCTCGTACAGGGCGGTATTGTCTTCCGCAGGGCAGTTAAAAATTGTATCGCTTTTCGCGCGCGCGCGCGATCGAGTACTGTAAACTGTTTCATTCATTGAAGTTCTGTAGCTATACACGGCTCATTGTACCAAACTACGTTATCGGAAATCGCAATAGTCGTTGCATTAAACTTCTGTAATTTCCCGGACTTCATTACCGTTCTTGCATTATTCCTTTCCTAAGCATGGAATTCCGCTATCTTCTGCCCGCGCCATAGTGATGGCATTGTAGTCTAATGTCTATCGTATTATCAGTTTCCGGTAACAAGATTCATTCGGCTTATTCTCCGTTTAGTAGAGATCAACGAGACGGACGAGGGAAACGTTTCAGCCGTCGTCAACGAAGAGCGTTTCTCTCGAGGAGATTGACCTACATTCGGTCCCAGGAAACGGATTTTGAAGCGCGAGCAATGTCCTCATTCTCCAAGGATGAGAAGATTAGAAAATAATATTATTATTTACCTAACCCAATGAAAAAGCTTGTCATTACAGTATTAATTTCTTTTTTTAATTAATTAAAAATATTTATGAACAAAATAATATATATAAAACAAAAATTGTTGTTGATTTAAAAATCATAAATATAGTTAAACAAAAAATGTAAGTAAGTATATAAGAACAATAAAGATATAATATACTTGTATAGTAGCGAAAGAAAATAGTTAACTGCGCATAGAAGAAAGTACAAAATATTTTTCAGAAACTTTCTTCCGTTAAAGTTATAATTAAAAAGAATATACATTATTTTAGTAAATTTATTTATTAATTAGTAAAATATGTCAAAAGTAACAAGCAATAAATAAGTTCAAGTTTATCTTGTGAACGATTGACGAGATCGATCTGATTACAACGCGGTAAACGCGGTAAATAAATTTCATTTATTAAAAGACGCTGCAACTTTTCTCTTTTTATAATACAGATGCGGAAAGAGATATAAAATAAAAGTTACGTAAAATAAGAATTTTGTTTGATTTAGTAGGTGGTATCGATGTTGCGTTATTTAAAATTTATTTTATATAGATACGAATGTAACGTTATACTATGGTCATAAAGCTGTTGTATACGTTGCAATAAATCCAATTCTAAATATTTTGTTTTTCTGTATGAATAACGATTCCACAAGGCATAAATCAAAAATTCAAAGAAAACAAACCGCGATTTTAGTTCAAGTAAAATTGAAGCTTTCGGCAAGACTATGTCCGTTCGTTTATATTTATTTCAGTTTATTTATTTCTTATTATTTATAATACGCGTTTCATTTCTAGAAGAAATAAATAAAAGTGTAGAAGTGCCGTGAATGTGGGAAACGCGGTTGTTGGTTTGGAAAATAGCCGTACAGCGCAACTGACCCAATGCTCCGGCAGCTGGATATACATTCGCGTTCTTTCTACGCATAAACGTGTCTCATCATTGTAATTGGAATCTCGATGGTACCTGAGGATAATAAACGGGTGTCGTTCTGCCGACAGCGTTGGCATCTCCTCGCATAGCAGGCGGCATGCTCGCGGATGCTGTGGGCAGATTCCTCGGGTTCATGGCAATTTCGGGACCGGGATGGATCCTCCTGACACCCGCCGGACCACCGGCGGGTGCCACGCTCGGTGCCTTCACCATCCTCGGCCGCACCCCGCGCGCTCACGCCGAATGGCTACGAAAACGGCTGCGAACGCACGCACACCAGCTGGCCTATCGATCTACCCGCTTTTTCCCTCTCGAACGAGAGTAATTGTCCTACTCTCGGAAGTGAACCGAGAGATTCCCGCGAGCGAGCCAGCTTCCTCCGTAGACTATCTCGTCGGCGCGCTTCGCGCCCGCGGGACCTTCATGGTCGCACGAGCGGGATGACGAGTCCACCCTGACTGTGCCCTTACGCGACACTCGCGTCTCGACGGATTCGCGGTAATCTGTCTCGTCGGCGGACTCCTGGCGATTGATACGTGCCGCGGAGGACTCGACAGCGACGAGTGCGAAGGTGGCGATGGTGACGGCCACCACGACGACGTTGTGGCATACGTCGGACCACGACCGAAGCGACGCGTCTCGGTGGTCCTCGCGAGAACGCGAGGGATGACGAGCTCCCCTATGGGTCGGAAGAGACGCGACCGGAGGGTGCGCGTGCTGGTGCAAGGAAGACAGCGTGATACGAGGAGGGTGGATACGGCAGAGACAGGGTGGAAGAAGCAGCGACGTGATAGAGGGGGATGAATGGAGGGAGTGGAAGCGTGGGAGAAATTGAAACGGGGGGAGGAAAATCATAGCGGATGTTCGCGGTAAAAAAGGGATGACGATGACGGGGAGGGGGGGGGGAGGCGGGTAGTTGACGCGGTGGGGATATTTGTAACCTTCGTTACTCTCGACTCGTGTATTCGCTTTGTGAGCTGCACGTTTTCCTCGCTATCTGGCGTATTAATACCATGATATTTATCCGTATCTCGTACGTTTAATGCCGATGGGGTGAACGTCGTTCATAAATAGTTCTTTTCCGATTATTATCATATGGCGGCGAACTCTGTCGAACTGACTAATGACAATCTCAACGCTTTTCTACTGACAATTTTATAAGAAGATCTTATAATTAATTCTCTTCGAAATCAGCAAAACATTAGTCAAAGTGGAGAAGCGTTTGTTATCCGAGTGCTATCCGTTCGTGTTATCCGTTGCGCTGTGAAATGATAAAATGATCAAATTACTTATGTCCGTGTTCAATTAAAACATTCATAATTACATAATAATTCATGTACAATTATATAATATTTATATTCAAATTATACATATTTACGTTTAATACAGATATAATTATATTATATAATTATATTTCTTATAAATATATAATTATAGTATACATTGTATTTATATTGAAAGTTTTGTAATTATAAAATCACCTATAATTTTTTCTTATTTTTTTATACTATGAATTGACCTATATATATATATATATAGATATCTTTAATCATCCGAAACGCCTAGTTTGTATCACAGAATGTTCCGATATTAAAACATCATTGGTAGCAAATAATTAGGTGAATAGTAATCGGGCTAATAGCATTGTCGCTGAATCAAAGGTAAACCAGGAAATGAAGGCGAGAATCGTTCCGTTGCGGGCACGTGTGCATATGGGACAATGGCATTAGCTGGGAGGAAAGATAAAAAAAAAAGCGACATGTTAAACATACTGTGATAGAACTGACACGTTGCGTCGATGAATGAGGAGACCGGGGGGGAAAGCGGGTGGCGGTGGTAAGAGCAGTAGAGGGAGCGAGATAAACGAGATGACACAGTTGCAATATTGAAAAGACAAGCCGGACGCGTGTTGGCACGGCGGAATGAAACAAATATGACGTCATAGACGAGCGTCGTCCTTAAAGCTGCGACGCCTACGTTTTGTGGCGTACGTGCGCGTAGAAGTACCGACGCCTACGTTTATGGGATGAGCGTAGAAGAGAAGGAGAAAAGGGGTGAGAAGGAGAAACGAGAGAAAGAGGGAGAGAGAGCATGAGATTAAGAAGGGGGAAGAGGAGCAGAGTACAAGACTGGCCACGTTGAGACCAGATGGAGCTCTTGCACATCCTTCCGCCGTCACCCTGTGTTTGTTGCGCGACCGGAACTACCCTCTGAAGTTCAAGTGACTAAGTATTTTAGTCGATATAATTTTAATCACGTAGATGATAGAATTTTAATCCTATTATCTTTTTTGTTAAGTTACTGATTTGTTTGTTTGCCTTATTTTTGTAATATATATATGTATGCGTATATTTTAATATTACTTTAATTTAAAGTTAATTCGTGTAATTTATTAATGTTAGGAACTTTATATTTGTACCCAGTTAATGATACTGTTTTCAAATTTGTTAATCTTATGGATCAAAAGTCTCATTTGCCAGAATTGCTTTCAAAGGTAAAATTTGTGTATATATAATTATGAATATATTTATATTATTATATAT
>NW_017306160.1:1708309-1712095 GCF_001594115.1 Trachymyrmex septentrionalis
GATGATATAATTTATATTATGTATAGATACATATTTTAATTATACAAATATATTTAAATTTTAGATTTGTTTGATAATGGAGAACAAATACCTCTTTTTAAACTATTTAATAAATAACATTATAATGCTTTTGAAACTTTCACGAGTATTTCTGATATCTTTGAATAAATGACATTATTATCTGTAATATATTGGAAGATCTTTTAAAAATGTATTTTGAAAACATTACAAGTTGACAAATTTTTTACTTTCCAGAATCTGTATCAACAGTTCGACTATATAACTTCTCATTTTATATCAATTATAAGAATGTTTATGGACTTCGTAACTTAATTTTTACACTAAGGACCATTTTTTTATTAATTAACGACGCAATATGCAATTTGTATTCCAATGCTTCTTCTTATGTTTATGGCCTGTTGCCAATAACTTTCCTAAGTTGGAACTTTTGGATAAGGCAATTAGAAGGAAATCGCTTGCACGGAGCTGTGCACGTAGGATAAGAAAAAATCGATATTCCATTATTATATTTTATTTCACGCTGAAAATGGCTCAAAGCAGAGCCGAAACATTCGTTTCTGAAGAATGTAATTATGTATTTTAATTTATGGACAATACTATATTGTTTAATTTTTTGCAAAAATAATTGCTTGATTTTTTGCAAAAATAACTTGACTTTTATAATTAAATAACTTGAATCTTATAACCTCATTGTTATGTTATTGTTTATTTATTAAATTGACATTATATTACATTCTTGAATAATTAATTATAATACAATGACATTTGGAAAAATTTCTGAAAATTTAAAACATTTTTAAAGCATTTATAGTATCTTATATTTTTATTTTTATATAAATACGTTATGTATATATGTATGTATGTATATTAAAATTGGCGTACATGGACATCCATGACAAATTTTAAATACGTGTGAAAAGAGAGATAATGTAAATATTCATCAACGTTTCTATCGTAAAATATAATAAATGTTTTATCAAACTGTAACTCTGTAATTCTACAGACATCTAATAGTCAACATTGTTCCATAGCGAATATCATATTGCAGATATTGTTCTCGTGCGTACTTATAAAATAAATTCCCATTGCATATAAAATAAAAGAGATCTGTAAACTGTTTGATGTCTGCGCACTGTTTTTTTATCATTTTAACGGGATATTGAAGAGGCAAATTCCACCTATTGTGTGACTCTGCATTTCTAGCTCGATAAACGGATTTGAGTGTGTGGCGAGCTATACAAATAAACACGCGTGAATTTGTAGAACAAGAAAATACGTATGCGATGCAATTCATTTCTTTTTATCGAACTTGATGATTTTATGCACTGCCGAATTTCAGCCTTGCTGAAACAAAGCGTGCAACTATAAAATATTTTTTTGCCTTTCGATATTTCCTCTTTAAATTGTTGGAGAGTCTTGCGAAAATTCGCACGGATAAAGTGAGTAAAAATAAAATTCATCGTATAGTGTTTAACTGTAATTACTTATTAATTAGCAGAAAAGATCGACGTCAAATGCTACGCTTTATTTAGCTGCTCCTTGCAATTTTGCAAGTTTCCTCTTCAAACAGATATCCTTTTCTGCATATTCTACGAGGAGACGTTATATAGGGCGAAAAAAAATAAAAGGCGGAAAATGGAATGATGGAGTGACATTAAATGTGGGTGGTGTTCGACACGAAACGTATAAAGTGACGTTGAAGAAAATCCTAGCAACTAGATTGTCACGGTTAACGGATCGACGTTAACGAATTACGATCCGATTGGATGAATACTTATACTTTTATGACAGGCATTCAGATTTTTTTGCGCAAATGCTCAATTATTATTGCACAGGGAAACTGTATTATCTCACGGACATATGCAACCCACTCTTTAAAAAGAAACTGAAATGTTGGGATCACGTTGGATCAGATTGATTCACATTAATATCGCTCCAAATAAATTGCATGTCATTTAACTATCAATTAAAAATTATATATGTCATAAAAAATAATATGAGTAAAATATAAGGTACAGTATTAATTCTATTAAATCATTTATATAATTAAAGATATCAAATCCAATAATTTTGTGTCAATATTCTGTCAATTATCAAAGCAACTGTAATCATGCTTACAATCTGTTACATCAACGACAGATTGATTTTAATGTAAATATAATTTTTATTTTATTTTATTAAAATAATAATTTTTAATTAAAGCATCAGTTTTCTCAAAAAATTAAACAAAAAATTAAAAAATAAAGAAAACATTGTGCTGATCTGTATTTTAAAATAAGATTACTTATATTTTCTTTTACGCATAATTAATAATAAATTGGAAAGAATTTTAAAAAATTAATGATAAGAAACATCATCACTTTGTTGATACTTGATTAAATATTAAACCACAGGAAAATTCAAACCTATATAAAAACTCTTTAAATAAAATATTCATTATACATTTAATTATTAAAATGTTTTTTATGCAAAATGTTTTTATTATTATAAGCTTTTATACATCTTATGTGATATAGAAACAATTTGATATAATTAATTTATAAATGATTATATTATGGAATAATTTAATAATCTGTTAATTAAGATGACTGTCTCTAGATAGAGCCGTGTTATTCCCATATATAGCATACATCAAGATGCGCAAGTCACCCTGGCAATCCTCAATAAGCTCGACATCGAGGATGAAAAGCTTAGCGACGAAGAAATCGCTTGGGTTTTCGGTTTCGAGGACGAGTATCGTAAAGGGACTTTAACGAGAGGGCAAAGATTACGGTCTCGTATTTTGAAGATTCTTTTCGATGAACCGTACTCTTCAGCAGAAGCCAAACGTATAGCCTATGTATCGATATTTTTCATCCATCTGTCGGTATTCCGTTTTTTGTGTAAAGAATCATGCGCCAGTGGAATTATCAAGAAATAAACATAACTGTACAAAAAATTTAAGGAAAGTTTTTTTATAAATCTTACTCAAACCGTCATTTTCATCAAGCGTTTTTTTTTTTCATTGGCTTATAATGCTTAATTCACTCTGGAAAATACTCCGCTGATTTATCTTATTATATCTCTGCTTCTATGATATTTAATTATCCTTAATTGCATTTTGCTGAATATTTGAGGTTTGTCTGTGCGCGCGTAAGATAATATACAATACGTACACACATTTATAAGGGTATCTCTTGAAGTATTAAATTGTTATTTTAATGAAACTTTGTATACATACAAGTTCCGTAAATAGAAAAATTTACTTAAGTAGAAAATATTAATTGAGGCTAAATAAATAAATTATTTTAAAGGTAAAGTCACAATCCTTTAAAGCAATTTTCAGCTGTTTTTATTATATTTCAAAATGTATTTAAAATATATCAAAAAAGTGCTTTATAAAAGTTTTCTAGTAAAATTGTTTTTATTTATCTATTGTATAATAATATTGTATTGTTGATAAATTGATTAATATTAATAATATTTTTCAAAATAATTACAAAAATATGAATTTTAAAAAGAAATTTTTTTTTTAATATTATATTATTGGGCGGAGACAAATAGAAATAATTTGATATAAAACTATAATTATATGATACAATTTCTTGATGTTGAACAATTTTTGAAATATAATGAAAAAAGTTTAAACTTGCTTTATATATTTTGAATACGTATAAAGTTTTATTAAAATCAGAATTTAACATTTTGAGAAGTTCTCTTGTTAGTGTATGTATGTATTTTTATTAATGCATCCACATTAAGTGCTTACATGACTTCCATTACAAT
>NW_017306160.1:1712195-1717439 GCF_001594115.1 Trachymyrmex septentrionalis
ATTGCATTAACTCTATTATAACGTAACACTTGTATAGTTATCGCCTATATAGTTGCTATAACTATGTCTTTTTCTCTGAGTATATATCATATATATTTTATTATAACGCTAATTCGTTCTAATTTATAATCAATTAACCGAGCTATCGTTGACCCTGTTAACATAATAAGCACTATGAAACTTAATTGCAAATAAATCCTAGCCCGAAGCGCTTTACTATGTCATCAGTCAATGTAATTGATCTAGTAGTAACGATAAGCTTCTATAGGAAGTTTCTGACAAAACCAAACTTTTATCTAGAACTCCTATCAATAGCGCTTGCTTTACGACTATTCAAGTTGACGAGGCACTTGTCCGGACTTGGAATTCTTATTCACATCTTTAAGGCGTCCGCCAAAGAGTTGGCTTTACTAGTCTTCTTCCTCATACTAGGAATCCTGTCAGTTTCATGTTCTACGTTGAACGCTCGCAGGTACATTTCAACTTCTGGTTTCACGAGAGCTAGAGCTAAATATTTTAAGGGCATAGTTCTAGGTGCGGTTTAAATAAAACGGAAGTAGGACTTTTACAGTAGAATCTGCTGAAAGTTTAGTTTTCTGTAAAAAAGAAAACTTTTAAAATCTAGTTTTAGACTTTGATTTGAACTCTTTTTTCTGTGTAATTGCATATAAATATATATTAGCTTTAAAGATAAAGTTAAATAAATTTAAGAAAATTTCTTCTAGACTATTGTTGTCTCAGATCTTCGAGAATGTGGATTAAATATTATATATTATTCTCGCAAAATTTGTGAGATATCAAAGCTATGTTCTGGCTTTTTATGCTGTAACACTGCAGGAAATTCTCAATAACAAATTTTGACAGTACATCGCGAGGTTTATGATGGGTTTTAGTTACGATAACCACTGTAGGTTACGGCGACATGACACCGAAAACTTTTCCCGGCATGTTTATCGGCAGACTGTGTGTTCTCACTAGTGTCTTGACCATCTCTCTTCTGGTTCCGGTATTGTCAGCAACTTTTCCACGTTTTATTCGCACACGTATTATATTCTTTGTAAACATCTATTAATTTATATATAGCTATCCAATTACGATAAAATCGAAATTAATTTTATATAAAAATTGAAGATAAGTAAAATATGAAAAAATAAAATTTTTAAGCGCACAGCAAGCTATCGAAACAAAAAGAAAGACTAACTTCTATCGTTTTTTTTCAAGACGAAAAAGGTCGTCATATCAAAATTATGTTGACACTACAGTGGATCATCAACTTCGAGTTGAATTTCTAAATAAATTAATAATAAACTTAACATCTCGATCAATCACCACTTGATTAAAAGATGTATTATAATTACAGGTATTAATCTGAGAGAATTAAATATTTGTTACACATAAATCATTTCTAAAATAACTTGCAAATATCTTTTCAATGTTATTCTATTGTTTCTTATGACCAAGATATTTCAGTTAAATTAAACAGAGAGAAGTCTCACTCAAAATGGAAATATATCCAATCAATTTGATAGTGAAATGCATTTTTGGGGATTTGAGAAAAATGCCACTTGTACCTGCATAGCTATTTATAATACTTTTGTGATAATCTAAAAAACAATTATAATATTTAATAAAAAAATAAGAAAATAGAAGCGTTTTATTATCCAATTACGATTCATAGAAGATCAAACTATAAAATTAATTCAATTAACACTCTTTTATTATGTAACATGAATAAAATTACTAAATTATAATCAATAGAATTATATTTAATCTATCGAAAAAAGATTAAGAACAACGAACTGTCTTAAATATTTTGTCTTAAACGATTCTGTGCTGATCGACTTAACTACCATTAAATTAATCAGAGTCTGGTCGACCCTCAATAAAGAAAGTCACCCTCAATAAAGAAAATATCAGAAAATAAGTTTATAAACTTCGACACTGAGTTTGAGAAAGTTCAAAGCGGACAAAAGAGGACGATGTCTCGAGATTGTATCGAATATGATCGGTATGATCTTCAGGTTATCGAATCTTCACGTTAATCTTCTTCACTCGCAGCTAATGGGTGAGTATCAAAGTTGTTTTCACTGCGTAAATTTGGTACACAACTCGGGAGTAAGGCTGCCACTGAAGAGGCAACAGCGCGCAAGCGTAAGCCATCGACCGGTGGAGAAATTCGCTTGAGAGTAGCGACGACCCCACTCGAGAGCAACCCACTCAGTACGACCTCGAGCTATACCTTGTAACCCACACGTGAGACATGACACGTAAACGCGGCACCTTGTGTACATATGCACAAGTATTGTATTCCTACTTTGTAACGAGTACTTACACATCTTCCTACTTTTCCGACAATTTGTCAATATAAGTCATCGTGGCAGGCAAACCTGATTTTTCGAAAAGACTGTTTATCATTGGTCAATTTATCAATGATCCATTTACTATTATTTTTTAAATTAATTCACATAAATTTCAAAGTTGTGTAAAGACAGAAAAAAAGAATATATTTTGTATACAAGTTTTATGTTTTTACATTTGAGAATATATTAATTAGAGGAAAATGGGAATCTATACAATTTTCATATTAATTTAAAGATCTTTATGACGTAATTTCCATGTTCTGTCGACTTTGTTTACAATGTTGATTTTTCAAGGAAATGATAGTACTTAGGTTTGGAATCTTATTGATTCGCTGAATATTTACCCCAAGAATTTATTTGATATAAATATAAATGTGATAACTATTTAATATATAAAATGTGAAAAGCAATAAAATACACAAAATATGTAATTTAAACATTTTCTGCATATATTTTTTTCAAAAGTTTACATACGTCATTGCTGTATGTAGAATTGATTATTTCCTCGAGTATTTTTAATGAAATTGTAACTTGAAACTTTAAAAAGTAATATAATACGTTGCAACCGCGGGATATATCAATTACTTTTCACGTTTTTATTTAAAAAAAAAAAACAGTTTTGTGTGGCTCTCTTTCGAGAATCTAAATCAAATATAAGTAAATTGCATAAATGAGCTTCCGCGATTAGTGCGTAAATAATACTCGTATATTTATAAGGCGATAAGATATAATTCGCAAAAAATTAGAATGTATTAAATTAATTGCTTTTGTAATTGATTTTGTTGATAAGTACATACCAATTGCTTACGAATTATATTTTATCGCCATATAAATATATAATTTACAAACACCTGTGGAGACTCATATAGACAATTTACTTATATTTATTTCATTTTAATATTTTATTTATAAGTAAAGATAATAAAACAATAAAGATATCTGATTTTAATTTTCTCAGTATTGCTTGATACAACGATGGGAATAAATAACGAGAATTGGCAAGTACTTTCCGTTATTCTAGAACACCTTGTACAGAAGGATAAGAAAAACGAGCGGCTTGTTCTTAAGTTAATGAAACGTGTGAGTAATATGTGAACATTTTTATTATAAATTGAAGAGAATCAATCAATATGTTCTTACTATCGATACCTGTAGTCTTCCTTTTACACATTTTTATCGTACGATGTGTAATAGAAATGAAAAAAAAGGAAGAAAGAGAACAAATGAGAAAAGAAAAGAAGAATAGGAAGCGACGAGACAGACGTTTTATGAGCTATAAAAAGCATAGAACGACAGGGGTAATTCCGATCTTTCCCACGGGTTTTGATCGTCTCACAGCAAAAAATCGCAATTTTGTCGAAAGTTAATTTGAAAGGGCAGTAGAAGAAGATAATCGCATGGCCTAAAAAGAGAATATCTATGTAATCGACTTAAGTCTCATCGAATTTGGAATTAAGTAAAGCGAGAACTTTGAATCGCACGATTTTAATCGAACATAAGACCTTGGGAAAACAGACGGTTAATTTCAAATAGACATATTAAATCGTCATATTAAATCATATAAGAGGATTGATATAAAAGGATAATCATGAATTTCACAGGCAAACTTTAATAGTATCTGCAATCCAATAATATCGATTTTTTTTTAAATTTTACATATGGGAGACTTATACATCTATACCGCACACACTGCTTAATGAATATTTAATGGAATATCTATTGGATACCCAATCTTTTATTCACATTTGCGGATATTAATTAAATATTGACATTTATTACTACTAAAAAAATATTTTGTATAAAGATAAGACAATTTTTCGTGCAAGAATGCATGGACATTATGTTTAAAAATTCTTTATTTTGTACAAAGTTTTGTTTTCGCGAAGAAATATTATTATTCTTCATTAAAGAAATTTTTAATAAGTGAAATATTATAAATCGTATCGTGCTTTTATTTCTTAATTCTGTAGTTTTAATCAGTCATTTCATTAACTAATTAATTTATCGAACACATGTTCCAAATTATGTTACTATTAAAAATGGATTTATATTACCAAATAATGAGAAGAAAGGTTGCAACATTCAAAGAAACAATAGCATTATAGTTAAAAAGTCATCAATCGTAACAAGTCTAAAATCAAAAAGAATCACGAATTTTTCATAAAATACTATACATTTATACAAAACTTTTTTACATTATTTTAACATCCCAACACTCTGAATAACTCACATTCCGTGTATTGCGCAATGCACTGCTGTAAGGTGCAAACCGTAAATAGCATTTGAATTTTTTTTTTTTTTTTTTTTTTTAGATTATCACAATCGGAGAACGCATTCGTCGAATGCGAAATCCGAGAGGACGGCCGGCTTGACAACTCCGAAGGTAACTTTAAGTCATCGCCTCGGTCACCAACTCGGTCGAACTCGAGGGCCACTTTGACGTGGTCTCGTCTCGACATAACGCGTACGAAACGGATGCGCGCGCTCAACCTCCGCACGCCGTCGCCGTCGCGACGCCAACCCCCACCTCGGCGACGACGCCGCCGCTGCCGTCTTTCGTCGACAGAGACGACGTCGCTTTTCGTTCGCGATTTCAGTTCTGTACGCGCGACGAGCCGCAGCCGAGCCACCTTCGGCGTGGTCCTCGTCATATCCGCTTGTCGGTCGGTCACGGGGACGACGCGAACCGGCGACGATGACGGGCCGTCTATGACGGCATCGGGTGACACCACGATGATGAAGGCCCGACCATTCCGCCGATGATCTATTCGCGAACACGGCGACGGGGAAAACGCCCTCTGCCTTCACGGCGCGTTCCCTGCCTGACCTGACCTTTCGCTGGAGATAGAGAGAGAGAGAGAGAGAGAGAGAGAGAGAGAGAGAG
>NW_017306160.1:1717539-1725821 GCF_001594115.1 Trachymyrmex septentrionalis
AGAGAGAGGGGGTTGAGGGTGGGAGAGAGTACGAGAGGAGTCGAGCGAGAGGACTCGTGCTCGTACGAACGCAGGACGTAGCACGCAGGACAACATAGTGCCTATTGTGCGAGACCGTCTGTCACCTACGGGGTATACCTTCGTGGAGCACCATCGCCATCGTCGCAGCTCGGCGACATGGAGAATACGGGGAATCGGAGCAGTGCCGTCGAGATGTCGCGGAAGATCTCCGAGACATGAAGAGAGCGCGACCGAGGGTGGGTATTTCGCCAGTTCCGAAGAGGAGACGTTTCAGGGGGATCTCGACGTCGAGGGGGGGGGGGGGGAGGGGGTTCGAGGGAAAGAAACCCTTGCGTGTCCGAGTGGAAACGTGTCGATCACGAGGGTGTCTCTTTAGGACGCCCTTCCGTTGAAAGGGGAAGAAAACACGAACACGCGCCAACCCCACGAGTGTTCAGAATGCGTTTAAGCTCTTAGGGACTGAGAGTCCATGTGAATTATCTTGTTAAACCGTTAATGCGTTCATCCTGCTGCGGCTTGCAAGTTATTCCCCTGTTCGGCGCGATCCGTTCACGTCACTATTGGGCGCTCATTGAACCAGTCGATTCCGTCTGACCTACTCCAGTATTTCCAACGTTTCGCTCAATCTGACGTCTCTTCTCATTGATTTCTCGGATCGCCAGTTTCTCTTTCGATCGGTCGCAGCATCGTCAACCGGCACGATCGCGAGATTCGACAATTTCACCGAGCGACCGAGTATGTATGACCGCAAGTCGGGCGAGCGGTACTCGCGAGATCCCGCGTATCTCAGCCCGGCGCGTTGGAATATAATTCGCCGGAAGGGAAGCCGAAAACGGAGCCGCGGGTGGTAATGTCGAGCAGCGTACAGGGCGCAATATCGGCCTTTCGTGCACGCAGACTATCGATTCTCGCGCGACAAGGGGCTGGCCGACGCCGCCGCCGCCACCCCCACCACCACCACCACCACCACCATCACCGTCGTTCCTGACGCTAATTTGTAGCTCGGCCATGGACAAACGCTTCGTTAGGCTCGTCTGCGTAAGAAGGGAAAAACGCGCCCTCGAGGTCCGCCTCACGGTCGATCATCCGAAATGCTGCTCTCGCTCGTGCACGTGCGAAAATACGTACGGATGACGTCACGGGAATGCACCCCGACGGCCCGACCTCGAAGATTCGATCGGATTTCGTCGTTGCTAGACGTTTCCCGCCGCGACCGCCACCGCCACCGCCACCGTCACCGCTACCCGCCGGTGGTTGGCAATCGGGGTTGATTTAGAAATCGCGTCCGAGCGCGTTAATTCGGGGACGTCTCAGGCACGTCGACCTCGGCATCGCCGCCTGATAGCGGCATGCCGGAGTCCGATCTGTATCTTTGTATCTGGCAGGCGGTCTCGCTCGATGTGACGCATCCCGAGCGCGTGATTTGATAATCGGACAGCTCGACTCTCGTCAGGGACAGTCACGAGCCACATTGTTACCCTTTATAACCGTTACAACTTTGCACAGTCGGCATACAAAGCGACAGCGGGATTGAAAAAAACCGATACACCTGTCCCTTTGATTTCACGTGGTGCCTTCTTTATACGGTTCTGCTTTTTTTTTTTTTTTTTTTTACGCGGTATAAAAGATTACACGGGCAGAAATACGGATCACCTCGTGGACGTTTTTCGAACTTGGCTATTTCGAGTCGCCGCGGAATCTAAATGTATGTACCACCAAAAGGAGTACACTGCTTATAAATCGAGAGAAAGGGATCCTAATATAATTTTATTAATTTCTCCCTTTATAAATAATAATTCTTCCTTTAATATAGCTCATTTCTAATAGTTTCGCTTTATAACTTAAAATATAATTTTTGGCTGTTCGCTGTTATAAAATCTAAAAATTTGAATTTGTTTTTAATTGACAGTTATTAACTAACGCGTTGTTTTTTTTTAATTATGAGAATGATGTTTACTTTTCCTCTCAGATTGGATTTAGAAATGAAAACAGTTTTGTTAGACTGAAATGTTATCCTTTTATTACACGTTCGGCGAGTTTATCGATGCAGAGGCGCACATAATTGGTATGCAGATGTATTGATGTCGAGGGAAGGTTACTTAAAAATGTTCCGCCCGAGAAACGCTCCACGTATAAATAACGTAAAAACTTAACAAAAAGTAATTGGTCCGGAAATCTGAATAAACGCGAACATATTTCACATGAGCGAGAAGCGATTACGATAAGTGAAGTATTTAAATGTTTTAACAATTTCTAACTTAAAATTTTTTTAATTCTGTTTATGACTCTTCGTGATATTTTAATCTCGTATATTTTAATCGTAACTGCGTAATTTGTTTTTTGTTCCATAACGGTAGCTTTAACATGCCATGTCCCTGGCAAGAATTATTCTTCTCACAGCGCTGTATCGTTCACGCGAGATGAAAAAGTTGAATGAATACATTCCTCCGAGACAGATACGGGACTTAGAGAGCCGGTGCAATCCTAACGCTGGTATTTGTAAAGCGTATTCCTAAACCATATGATATCGATGTGTAAGGGATTTTTTAAATGAAATGTTAAATGTCATAATTATCGTGACAGTAATGTTAAATAGAGTAGCTCTCGCATTCCGTTTTGCGTCAGTCTTTCAAACGCAGGATTTGAAGCAGCAATGACACCATTGTGACACTTTCCGTCGGCTACGCCGTATAATCCAAATGAGATTATATGGATGTCAAAGCAACCGGTCAGTAAAACCGGGGTGATATATTACGATAAAATCATTACACGTAGAATGCTTCGCTTGATCCTTTTAGGCACTATCAGCACACATGAACGGATGTGATATTTTAACATGACGGAATAAGATCATAAATTGTACGTTTTACATTTGTAACTGAGCTGCACACGGTCGGATGTTATCGCATAAATTCGTGTAAAATGTTAATGAATTATTTGCATTTCAATAAAACAGGAACGCGAATAGTTTGCGCTTAATAAATAAAATCTCTTTTATTGGACGTTTTTATTTGACAAATTTTATTACGTGATCCACATAAGATTTAAATTAAAATCGATCGGTTCAAAGTTAATTTCTGTTCAAATAAGTCAATTTTCAGTTTACAAGGGTATAAATTGTATCAGCCTTGATTGAGCTTTGGGAAGGTTAATCGGATATAATCGATAAAATCAATATAAGGTCTACGCGATGGGGAAACGACGGTTTTCCATCTAATTTTAGATGACGCGACGGAAGCGCTAATTGTTTGCAGATCGCATGGGTTTCTTTAAGTCGGGGCCGGCGGTAGCAGAGCCGTGATCAAAATGAACTTGATAAACATGGACGCGGAGAACCGCGTGGTTCTGAACGTGGGCGGAATCCGGCACGAGACGTACAAGGCAACCCTGAAGAAGATCCCGGCGACGAGGCTCTCGAGGCTGACCGAGGCCCTCGCCAACTACGACCCGATCCTCAATGAGTACTTCTTTGACAGACACCCGGGTGTCTTCGCCCAGGTACTCAACTACTATCGCACCGGGAAGTTGCACTACCCCACGGACGTATGCGGCCCGCTTTTCGAGGAAGAGCTCGATTTCTGGGGTCTTGACTCGAATCAGGTCGAGCCTTGCTGTTGGATGACCTACACGCAGGTATATCGTGAATAACGTCTGACTGTCGTGCACGTGCCTAATCACGCCTAAGCGTGGCTGCACGCAAAAACAGACGCGTAAATTTATAATGTGATGTACAGTACGGTATATAGATGTAGAGATTAAAGTAAACACGACACAAGGCCAAGTAGATTAGCCGAGGTTGGAACACTTTTCCAACATATTTAACAGATTAAAATGACGAATAGAAATATGCTTATGTGTAGATGTAATATAATTTCTTTGACTCAGAATAATATATGAAATGGAGAAGTTTGTCAGTGATTTATCATATTGTCTGAAAGTACTGTACGTCTTTTATTATCACGCTCACAAATGTGCCAGATTTTCATGCATGGTAGTAACATCTTTTTGCCAAAGTGCCTTTAGTTTTACTTTTTTAATGGCAATTAATTTTAATTTATTTCTAGAATCTACTTAACAAAAAGTGTGAGACATCTTACATGATATATTTTATACTTAAATGGATTTCAATAGGAGACCATAAATTCTATACTATAGGATCATTTGTTTGATAACATCTCTAAGATGAAAATGATAAATAAGCAATAAAAAACGTAACAAAAAAGATAGATAAATACTAAGTATTAATGAGAAAACCTATCTCTTTCTATGGATTTTTTTCTGTTATCATCTTAGAGGTTGATAAAAAAATGAGGAAATGCGTGATCCAATAGTACATGGTCTAAGAGGATACGGTTAGCAAATAGAATCTGAGAACTAGTTTGGATAGAGCGATGTGGGATAGACTCAAGTAAGCGTACATGCAACATCGGACAAATCCGCCGGTAAGGCTGATCAAAGCCGAGCAGATATATCTTTATCACTCACGCGAGGAGGCACACAACGGCTCGCGTATGCTTTTCACGCGCGCTTTATCTGTCCCAAGGCAAAGCACGAAAGAAAGCACACTCGAGAAAGAGTTTCGCAGGTACGAATAACAATCGTTGTTGCATCTGTCTCTCTTCCCATCCCCTTCGCCCCGACGCCCTTGCAGCACCGGGATACGCAGGAAACGCTGACGGTCCTCGACAGGTTGGACCTCGACACTGAGAGGCCCACCGACGAGGAACTGGCCAGGAAATTCGGTTTTGAGGAAGCATACTACGAGGGAAGTCTCACGTGGTGGCAGAAGCTCAAACCTCAGATGTGGTCACTTTTCGATGAACCTTATTCCTCCGTCGCAGCTAAGGTACGATTTGAGTTTGATATATTAGGCAAATAATTATGATACTAATTAAAATATTAATTTGTGCGTGTTAATTAAATTTTTCTTTGAATCTGTAAAAAATATATTTTTTGTTTATTTTTATTTTCTATAAATTTTAATTAATATGTTACATTTATTACATTTATATATATATATATCACAAAAAAATTTATCATAATTCTGAATTTTATAATTAACATATTTTACTTTACTATATACTTACATATTTACATTTAGAGAAAAAAAAAAACATTTTTATTTATAAAAGTTTATACTAATAAAGTTGTCGTAACTATTCACAATTCACATCTTCAATCTTTTAGCAATGGTAAATAATTATATAAATTGATTCAATTTTATATATACAATACATATAATATATTCTACATATAAAACATCGCCAATATAATTTTTTTCTTTATGAGTATACCGTTAATTTTTATTAATATATAAGTAATGTATATCATATCTTTTTTGTATTATTAAAGTATTCCGCTATATAACATTTACAAGTTAATCTCGTTTGTCTGGATCTTTCAGGTAATCAGTATAGTCTCCGTTTTCTTCATCTGCGTTTCGATACTTTCGTTCTGCTTGAAAACCCATCCGGACATGCGAGTGCCGATGATCGTGAATCGTTCGGTAAAGACTGACAACGTGACGTCCTGGGTGGTAGACAAGACTCGCACCAACGCCCATGATGTCTTCTTTTACATCGAATGCATCTGTAACGCCTGGTTTACTCTTGAGTTCTTGATACGTATTACCGCGAGCCCGAATCGTTGCGACTTCATCAAGAGCTCGGTGAATCTAATCGACATGGTCGCGACCTTGAGCTTCTACGTCGACCTGGCGCTGCAGCGGTTTGCGGCCCACCTGGAGAACGCCGATATCCTCGAGTTCTTGAGCATCATACGCATAATGAGGCTGTTCAAGCTCACCCGCCACTCCTCGGGCCTGAAGATCCTGATACAGACCTTTCGCGCCTCGGCAAAGGAGCTCACGCTGCTGGTGTTCTTCCTCGTCCTCGGTATTGTCATCTTCGCTAGCCTCGTGTACTACGCGGAGCGCACCCAATACAATCCGAAGAACGACTTCAAGAGTATACCCCTTGGTTTGTGGTGGGCCCTGGTGACGATGACGACCGTCGGTTACGGGGACATGGTGCCGAAAACGTACATCGGGATGTTTGTCGGCGCGCTCTGCGCGTTGGCCGGTGTCCTCACGATCGCCCTGCCGGTGCCCGTGATCGTTAGCAACTTTGCGATGTATTACAGTCACACGCAGGCGCGAGCCAAGCTACCGAAGAAGAGACGCCGTGTATTGCCAGTCGAACAGCCACGTGTGAGGGCACCCGGCGCGCCGCCCGGCGTGGCCGGCGGACCCGGGACCGTCGGGCCCCCAGGATGCGGCCAGCAAATGTCGCACTTGCAGTCCACCGGGGGCACGGTTACCACTGGGCCCCACGGCCTCGGCATGGGCATGGGCATGGGCCAGACGCCCGGCGTCGGATGCACTGGCGGCGGCCAAGGACCGCAGAATCGGAGAATGAACGCCATTAAGACGAATCATCCCAAGGATCCGTTCGCCACGAAAACAGGTAACTCGAAGGCGCCGAAGGCGTTCAGTCATTCACCGTTTGCATCTTCCGTTTTGCACGATTCGTGAGCTCGACTTTTACTCAACTCGGTCCACTTTTACTTAACTTAGTCCACGCGACACGCGGAATGGGGAGGTACATGGTACAAAGGAATTCAAGTATACGTATATGTTGTAATTGGAATATAATTTGAAGCATTGTAATTGCAGCTTGAGAATTCTCATTTATATTTTTCGAATCACTTACAGTTAGTACGAACAATAATAATAACAAGTGAAACTGTGAAACATTAATTCGATAAACAACTGAATTCGGAACACGCACGTTTATAGATATTATCGTATTCGTTTGTGTCAAGTTTTACACCTTACCCTTATTCACGAAAGAGATCAAATCACGCGATGAATTTCACTTGAACTTTATATAACTTATCTGAAAATTGCAGTGAAGGCAAAATTAATCCTACTGATTGTTTTAAAATTTGTATCAGTGGTTATTCGTACGGATTGGAATGACGCGAGTTAAATGACAAAAATAACTCATCATAGAAAATTAATGTAAATTATAGTTTCGAAATTCTAATTGCAAATGAAATCTGGTTGCATTCGTTTTTCACTTATATCTAGATAATCTCTTGTATATATAGTGACGAGTTTAAATTTCGCGTGTTTAATAAATACTTATGCCGTGACACACATAAAATGAACTATTGCAGTAGAACGCGAATAGAGTCATATTTGCATGTACACTTAGCATAATTAACAAATACACATACGAGCAAGCATAAAACAAAGCGCGAGATTCAGGTATCAAACGTCATATTACTTCTCTAATGTGCTCTACTTAATTTCCATTTTATAAATTTCCACTTTATAAAAATCACAAGCAGAATTCAGAACAAAGCTTCTTGCAAACGGTAACATTTACGATAATTGTCATTTACGTAAGAAAGAAATCTCAATATTTTTTAAAAACGACGTGCAAACGAAATAGAATTATTGGCATAAATGATACGGGGTCGTTTTGAGTCGTGAAGTGCGTCGGAAGATCGACGGTAAGGAAAAACGGCAAACTCGATAGAATTAGCCGAGGTCGCGATTTCGTGATTTTTCAAGCGTCGATCGAACCGGCCAATCTCTAGTGTCTCTTTTTCTTTTTTTTTCTCGTATGGTGGGTTGCAGAGGAAGACCGGAGGAATTGTAACCTACGAACCAACGGGACCAAGAGAGCCGGAGGTTTGGATTAACCATTTGCGGTCGTAGCGTATGCTCAGACATGGGTATCTCTCACAACTGGTCGGAATTATTTTGGAGCGAACGACGCGGCGTGTATACACCTATAATCAAAGATTGTCCTGTAAAATCCCGTAAATTCCATTAGGCATGCTTTGGCAAGGGAAAAAAAGAAAAAAATGTAAAAACGATACCTCGCTGCATCGAAGCATCACGGCTTCCGTTGCCCATTTTCAATGGCTAGGCAAAAAATAAACACTGCCGGCGAAGCGTGGCGGCTGAGACCCGACAACCGAAACGGTGAAAAAAATTTTTGCGGCGGCTGTCACCAGATATACGACCGCAAAAGGTATATCTACTATTTATCTGAAATGTAGAATTAATAGAAACGATAGAGAAACACTTCCGAAGCTCTGCACCCCTAAGAGAAGGGAAAACCCATCCGGGGACCACACCGTGCTCGCGACGGTTACACCCGTTTTCATTTTAATTCTACATTTAAAATATTATTATTATTATATATATATATATATATATATATATATATATATATATATTTATAAAT
>NW_017306160.1:1725921-1730154 GCF_001594115.1 Trachymyrmex septentrionalis
TATTGATCTAAATAAGCAAATTGTGTAGAAAGTCAAGGAGAACTTGTGTAGCAAATAGAGAACTTTCCTCCTTCCTTCGCTTCATAATTTATATTTTTTAATATTCATAAAAGAGATAATACATTTCATTAATAGCAAATAAATAAATCAATGTATTGACACTATATATCGTTCATAATCGAAGAATTTTCTCAAGGAATCTATTATTCTATATAGATTATTTTTCCCTTTATGCTTGATATATAGTGAACGCTATAATTTATACTTTTTCTGCTAGAGAAATTTTGTATTTTTATAATTTATTATTCCATCTGCTTTCCTCTTAAATATTAACTACAAAAATGACCGTAATCTCTTTTCCGAGTGTTTCTTAACTGAATAATATTCGCGTTAATTATAAGTAATTTCCGCTAAATATTATTACGAATACCAGTTAGGCGGATTTTTATATAGAGAGAGAGAGACGCAAGAATGTCTTCAATATATTTATTCCTATTTGCTTTTTCTCTTCTTCTTTTCTCAAATTTTTACCTTTAATTTCATCTCGTTCCGAGTATAGCGATTAATACGCAAATGTAAAACGAAAATATCCCACAAGAGTGCAGCCGAATGTCTTATACCGTCCACCAGACCACCGTGTTTGTGACTCACGTAAACATCGCATCACCCATTGCTTCTAAATTTAAGATAGTTGGTGATCTAAGATACATTGTGGCAAAGGATATGCTGCGCACAGTAGAAACGGGGACGTAAACTTTATTACCTTCGAAGCTATATACGTTTCCATTGTCGATATCATCACTCGGTCTATACACATTACCTCGATTAAAAGAAAAAAATCGATTACTCATCGTGGAAGAACCTCGTTCTATCTTCCAGCGATCGTCTATATCGCGCGCCTACATTATTTCTATCGTTAGCGCCATTCTCGTGGAAACTCGTGTAAACGGTAAATCGAATAAACGACAGTGGAAATTGCATCCCTGCATTGCAGCTCGTTTTATATAGCAGAAGAGATACCGATAGATGCACCGTATCTTTTGGTACATCACCGTCATAGATTTTCACACCCGTGAAACGTACGACTGTTGTTCACTGCACGTTTAGCATCGGCTGTGTTTTGCCCGATCGTACGATCCGCGTTCTCATCGCATATTTAGCGATGACTGTGGCTACCTAATTCCCATCAGTGTCGATTAACTTTCGACATCGTACATGGACTTTATATCGGACAAAATTTCGAATCACGCAGCCACTTTCGGTAATGCAACGCTAAATGAGTGGTGAAAATGTGGACTCGATGGACGTCGTTATTGACATATGAGAATCTCGATACCGAATCGGACGGCCACTTTTGGTGGTAAATGCGGTGAGGGTGCGGACCTATAATCACTTTTGCGCACCGTGAATATCGCCGGGACCAATCCATGAGCTCCTCCCTCCCCAGCATTCGAGATATCGTTTGTAATATCAGTGAAAAAAAGAACAACTCCCTGTTCTTGTCCCTCGCGCGCGGAATTATAGTGCAGCTCCTCTAATAGCAGCGAAGGAAGAGCGTTGTCTTTCCGCGTTATACATATATCTGTTGTGCCTGGGAACAGGGGGTAGAAGGAAGTGGTGCAGGAAGGGACGACAAAAGCATATCATATAGGCACACGTGCGATCGAGTGTACGGATCTCGCGAACAGTCGGCGGACGCTCTATAGACAATCGTCATTTCTCCGACAGAATTAATCGTGTAGTTAACGCGCGTTTCCGTTTTTCTTGTCTCTTTTCTTTTTTCCGAATAACTCAAAATGAGACAGCCGTTCTCTTTTGGACCAAAATTGCGAATCGGTTGGCATCTCAATAACGACCATGTCTAAACATTCGTATTGTCGTTTTTTATTTCATTTAATTCATGGACACATCTCGATCATGATACAAAAATCGTTATCGATACTAGCATACATATTGAAACGGAAAAAAAAAAACAATCTTTTAAGAGACTTTGGAGCTGTTGAATTCATATTCTTCGTGGGTTGCAAATTTAATTAAACCGTAAGCGTGTTGGTTTTACTCGAATAATATTAAATAATACAATAATACCACAATTATCTCTCCACATATAGAACAACATGGCTGTATTATTGGCATATGTTACTGTTAATTCTGATATTTTATTACGCACAATCGTAACGTTGCTTTTATATATTGAAATGCATATACATTTACTTCTGTAGTTAAGTTATGTACGGCGCTACCAAACGCATTCGTAGATCGCAGTACTTGATCTTACCTACAATTATTATTTTCTATTTTGGCGACTAAACATTTAGGAGCTTTTCCTTGTCGTCGTATTTTTGGCTTCACGAATCTTGTCCCTTAATATTTATCTGTTTAAAATGCAATGATGACATTAGTTGATAAGATAATTTTTTTAATTCAGAAATGCACGCACAAACTTCTACGCGTGTCATTTTACAATAAATACATTACTGCCCGATATATACATTTGCATGTAATTTTTAGTTTCTTAAGCTACATCTACCAAATCCGTTTATAGTAGAAAGATTGATGTGTTGTTGAAGGAAGAAATTAATCAGATGACGCGAAATAAATGACCCGTCGCGTAAAATAAAATACAATTGCATTCACAAAAACTATGTATATAGTCGTATGTTATTATAAAAAGAAAATATATTTAGACTTTTAGGATGATAAAAATTATTCGATGATAAATATTATTAGAAAAAAGTGAATACTACCGACGGATATGGAAATGGAATGAATAATAAATTCATCGTGCAAATTAAGTTAATATGAAAACTTGGCAGCAAATTAACATTTAAATAGTTTCGCGGAGATCAACTTGATACTGATATTTAATTAAACTATGAGAATTCTTAAACACTTTATAGATCTCCACGCAAATAGAAAATTTATTTTTCTTGCACAGACATGATCGGTTGAATAACAGTTCGAAAACGTTACATGAAGCTTTACTCAATGTTTTCTCAATTTTTTTCCTCAGTATTTGAATTCTAAATATGTCAGTTTGGAATATGGATAACAATTTGATATATCTTGAATATAAACGTGAATTTTTAATTGTAAAAGAGAGAGCTGTACCTTTAAATTTAATGACCCAGTGAAATTTCATATTTTTTTAAAGCAGCTCAATTATTATCCGATACCTGATGTTTAATCCTTTTTAGCTAATTCAATTGTTTCATCGTTATAAAAGAAACGCACACGAATACATCACGAGTAAATTGCATAAAATGAAATTCATTTTTCGCATAAAATAAAATATCAAGATCGGAAAGAAGTTTCCGATACTCTAAACCGTATCGAAAATATTTCCGCGTTACACTTCTTGCGACGTCTACGTAGTATTCTTACGTCACTCCCGTTGGTCACGCCTAATAAGGAGAATGAATAATTTGTTGATGGAAGACCATTTTCTATATTTACCCTCATTTATGTGCGGTGCTATCGGCTTGAGTTGCTCGCTGCTCACAATTGCCCCGATTCTTTGTGCCTTAAAGACTGGATTTCCTATCCAGGGTTGCACCGACCATGCATTGACTGTGTTACGTCTTTACCACTTTAATCATTAGGGACTATACACGGTCTATGCTGTGGTCACGCTGTCCACGCAGTTGCTATGTTGAACAACTCTGAAGAAGATGTGTACAGGAAACTTAATACGTAACTTGTGTAGTCCTCGACACAGTTTGTCAATAAACAAGTCCAAGTACCATCGGATCACTACATCTTATTATAGTATCAATTTTTCTTTCAAATTACTGTCTCAAATCGGATTTTTTAAACGCGCGTCCTTTTTTTTTAGCTCCTTATTCAAAAGAATCGATTCGAAAGATATGCTCTGGACATATGTATTTATGTAAAAAATTAACTAAATCTTGAAACTTAGAAGCTATAATTTTGAAAGTATTTAAATTCTAGTGCCTAGAGAGCGTAGAATATATTTTGTGGTATCATTTATTTCACCACTTTGTGCCTATCTAAAATGTTACGTGTACACGTAAAAGCGATAGAATGGCATACATTCAGAACGTGTATCTCAAGAATCATGTTTGAAACGAGAAGCAATAGAAACGATGTAAGTGCAATCCACGTGTAAATTGAGACAGGTGCAAATGGGTGTTTGCATATTATTTAAATGGAAATAACACGCCTGCAATTTCCTGTGACATACAGAGCACCGCGGGTACAGAGCCCCCCCCC
>NW_017306160.1:1730254-1733972 GCF_001594115.1 Trachymyrmex septentrionalis
CCCCCGTTATGCAGCCCTGTAAATGGAAGCCAGCCATAATTCGACCCTGACTAGACTATATATCCCGTATCGGCGATACGAGTACGTCCACGCACATATATACGTTATATTTCACGGAATGCTCTCGCATGCATGTTGCAATATTCAACGATGTTGACTCGAAGTAAAAGAGCGGGAAAAACGCGCGCGGCTTGCGTTAGATCGAAACCGAAGACTCCAAATGTCTACTTTCCTTCGCGGCCCGATCGGGAGAGACATTTCGACTCGAGTACCTATATTCGCGGGAACTCTATTCCGAGTCGTACCGATAACGTTTCGGCTGATACTTTCGGCTCTCTTCCGTGATAAATGTCTCGAACCAATAAGTCCAACGTAACGCTTGTAAATTGTCCGATGCAGCAATTAGTGCCGAATATTCAAAAGGGAAAGCATTACCATTCGATCCAAAGTGCGATCTTCGTTTTACTGCATTCAGAGAAAAACGTAGCGATAGCAACTGGAATAGACTTTTTATGGCAATAAGCCACTACAATAAGCTTGAGTCTTAAGCCGTAAGAAAAATTGATACCAATTATAATCTAATGTGAGAAGAATAATCTTCGACTATGATTCAATTTCTTACGGCTTAAGATATAAACTTAGGTAATAGCTTATTATAAAGAAAGTCCGTAAAGGTGAAGACTGTTGTACAAGTTTTCTATGCAGACTTAATGTGCGCAGTTGAATAAATAACTTCATGGTTACAATAACTACGTAGATTAATTCTGCGTATAAAAAAACTTGAGTAACTGTCACTTTTTCTAGCTGCTACCACTATATCTTTTTTTCTGAGTGCGAATGAATAATAGAGCTGAAAGTTAAGGTGAAGTCGAGTGAAATAGAATACATATATAGAGTAACGCGAATGACGTCTCTTCTTCGATAAACGATAATCGCGCGCGTAGAATCATCGATCAATTTACAAATTACAGTCGTTTCTCCTACCTTAAATGACCCAGTAAAACGACCAGAAATGGGCGAGGGGAAGGGGGAAGGAGAAAAAAAGAAAATGCATATCGGCGGCGGGTACAATGAGCACGCACGCACAACAATTTTTAAGGGGAGAAAGCGAGTGTGTACAGATTCCATGTGTATGTGCGATCCGCACACATTGTCGCTCTGATGCTGCATCATTGGTAGCGACGTCTTATGGTACCTACTCATTTCGTGACGGCCAGTAATAGCAGTTTAGCATAATTTACAGTAATGTACATTTGCCGCTTGCGGTTTTACCATTGCGTTCGCTCCCTGCTTTTATTTACGTTGACCGCAGGATTGCCGGATAGTCAAGACTATTTCTTTTTCTTTTTGCCTCCTCGCGAAAATGTTCGCGATTCTTCCTGACTACGCATGTACCCTCGACACCCTCGCTTTCAACATCGAGCGTCCCACTTTAAAGCCTGGCTCAAGCGGGTATACGATAACGCGATGTGCTAATCGAAATTGATTAATGATTATTGATTATCCATTTACTGGCTCGTTACAAACGCGTTAAATTTATTCTCGCTACGTGTTTACTCACGTGCTGTTACTTTCCATTTAATATTACGTATTCTGTGCCAATTTGACCCAGAATGAAAGACCCGATTTCCTTCGCGTTACTATTAAATCCAGGATCCAACGTTTGCGGTCCGAAAAGAAATCTGGCAATCCTGATCGACTTTGGGGTTCTCGTTTGCCTTTCCATAAGCGTTTTCCGTTTGGTTTCGCTGCTGTTCAGGATCAAGGGTAAAAAATCCGGTTTTCTAATATGTAGAATTCGATTAATTCCAAGCGGGATGTGCAGGTTACGCGGATACAAGTTTTATACGGAGGTACAAGTTATATCCGGACATTCGAATTTTCTCTGGATGCGATTCGGATAGCAATCGGATATTAATAATACCGAAAAATCGTATAGAAGTTTCGTATATCCCAACGGACACTCCGGATATGTGACAACTTCTCGGATTCTTTGATAACTCTCGATACAAGCATGTAAGGATAAAAAAACAAATTTTGTCGAAAGAGATTTTCATGTTGTACGTAAATAAATTTTTTTTTTTTTTAATTTAAACCTCAGAAAAAAAACTTATCGGAGATTACCGAACATCTCTCCTCAAATTCACCTTGAACAGACTTGAATCTTTTATCGGATATTCCACAAAATATCTCGAGATCCGATACTGTCAACTATCATTTACTTGAGTCTCACGTTACCTGCGCATACCACAAGCGCCATGAATTGTACATTGCTCCGTTGTATCGCTCGACGATGTAAATACAACGACGAACGTCCGACAGTTCTTCGGGAACACGTAGCTCAATCGGATACAGTGGGGTACTTAATCATTTTGAAGACATCCATCGAACGTTAATTTTTCGTTACGAAATTATTGTTGGACATTTTTGTCGAGCACTTCAACTGATACATCATTTATATGCTTTCTGCGACAAGCCACTGGCTGCATTTAGCAGAAAAAGTGGCTTTGCAACCGTTGTAAAATTCTTTAATATGATTAATCTTGCCTTTAGTTCCTCACTGGATCTGAGTGTATAAATCAATCATATTCAAGAATTTTACAACAGTTGCAAAGCTGTTTTTTTTTTCCTACTGACAGCAGTTATAATATTATCTAAGCTGTAAGTCGTAAGTAAAAAATTTATTAATTATGGTCGATTATATTGTTCTCACATGTGACTGTGATTAGTCAATTTTTTTACGGCTTAAGACTTAAAGTTTAGGTAATTATGGCTTATTGTAGAAAGCCTATTATACATGACGCATTTTACATATAGCAGCCGTAAAATAAAAATTGGTACCGTTTGAATAAAAAGAAAAAAAGTAGAAATAAACCCCTTTTTTTACGTCGTGTATTGTTATTTATTTAAACTCAACTTCTGTGTAGATTTACTCGAAATATATGGCCTCAGTACTTCGCGGGTTAAATGCCCCACGGATATCCGAATAATATTATAGAGTATTATAGGACAAAAACATGTGCCCCCGCACTAAGTGACCGTATACAGTGACACACGTAATCACGTACATATTTGCATACACGTTCGTCGCGACCACCGCCCTCTCTTATACTACTTAACAGTCCTTTTGACTTCGTAGGTAGATACGTATGATTTCGAATTATACGACAGCGACGTCGCCGACGACGACATCGAAGTAACCGCTGCAGTTCACCACTGTCGTCGAATTGTCTCCATTATATTATCGCTAATTTTCTTATCGTTATCATTATGAATTACGAATTATAATTATTATACACGACGTATATATATAGATATATGCGAAATAGCTTGTATAAAAGGAAGACTAATGCGATCTTGACCTCTTCGGAGGCAAGATGACGAGCGCACGTTTCTTCTAGAAGAGCAATTCGAGGTGATGTTGTCATCGTCGACATTATTGTATTAACGACATTATAATTTATTCTTGTAACGTCATTATCGTTATCGCTAACGATTGCCGTGATTGTCGTCGGCGCCTTTCGCAGCGGAAGCTACCATCGTACATACATTATATATAAATAATCGTTCTACCGCTAATCTCGCGTTTGGGGAAATCTCGACGTGAGAAATCGGTGCCCCGTGATTAATACACTGCGTATTGTAGCCGATGATCGTGACGGGTAATCGAATAAGAGAAAAAAAAAGAAGCGAGACACAAAGACGAATTATATGTATA
>NW_017306160.1:1734072-1745649 GCF_001594115.1 Trachymyrmex septentrionalis
TATATACATATATACATATATCACTATATCGAGAGTTGTGCGCTGCGTTTACGATTTAAGCTAGTTCATTTGTAAATAAAAACTATTTGACTCTTTGACTTTTTTGCGGTATTAATTATACAGCACAATACTTCGACCTCAATCCCATAATTCCCGTCCCGTAATCTCGACGTCCATTAGTCTAAGCCGGACGAGCAAAATCCCCGCAAGCAAAATTTTCTTTATTCCGTTCGAAAATATTTCCTATATTTGCGCTGCGAAAGCGACAACGACGTCGCTTGACAATGCTACAGAAACAGTGTTGCAGACAGTACAGATGCAGTCGATGACGCTTCCTTCTTCTGTTCGACAGTTGTCTCCGCATTTATAGGTCGTCCAGCGTTCTGCATTACGCTTTATGCGCCTTACGAAGAGCGGGATAATTATAACGCTCAAGCTACACAAGCTAACTGTTGGTACGTGAGGCACATGCCGGCATTGTCTTCCAATGTGCCGTCCATGTTGATACCCGGACCAAACGCTACCCTTATACGAAAGGGAGTAGTCCAAGTCTCGACTCGGCAATTACCTTCTGTGTCGAGTTCGTTTCGGCTGCACAATGAACTGCCGCAACGCTCCAAATTACAGATACCTGCCATGTTGTTTCCCGGCTAAAACAGACATTTGCACAGCTGAACTATAACTTAAACGAGATATCACTTCCGTTTTCTTACAAAGTGCGCCAAAGTTACTGTAATTAACCCTTCGTACACACGACGATATTCCGGTCCTTTGCTAAATACGACGGGTTGTTCGTGACCCGGCTTGATTTTCGTCACTTTTGTATAAGTATACAGAAATTATTAAATAATTCTTACATACTTTAACGTCGTTAAAAAGTATTCACAAAGATGCGTGTTAAAAAAGAAAGGAAAAAATAAAGACCATTATTTAGTGAAATGTTCCCATATTTCAAAGAGGGAAATACGCAGAACATCAATCGCGTGTATTAAGGGTTAACCCTCTTGTACTAAAATTTCAGTTTCCAAATTATCACATAAGTCCAAATTGAAAATTTTTGGAATAATAAATTTGAAATGGTACAAATAAACATTTATAAATACGATTCATATACATTACTAGGTATTACTAGACTTTTTTACATAATAATTACTTAGACAGCACATATTTAAAAATCGGAACATAAAATGCCCCAATTTTGGACATACGTGCTATTTGAGTATAATAAAGGAAATATTTATTAAACATAACGTACTGTAATAAATTCCTCGAAATCGCAAGGAATAAGTATCCTATCTCTGCACCGTCTTCCGAAGAAAGGTACCGAATTCATGTTGGAGATAAAAGCCATTTCCTGTTCAGATAATCCTGCTCCCGATCCCTCGACAATGTCCATACCGGAACCGTTTACAGAAGTGACGTTTGGATTGACAGCTGTAGAGGCATTTCCGCTGTTTGCACCGATCATTGCGGGAATTGTGTTATTGGTCGTATTGGACATATCTTGAGATCTATTAGGACCTATCCGAAAAGAGTCTGGCGTGCAAGGTTGATAAGAGATACCGCACATGTCCCTTTCCTGACGTACGCATAATAGGTAATCGCGTTCGGCGAGATATCTGCCGTTCGGGAGATAATTAAATGTCCTTAGTGTGCCGTTGGGCGAGCGAAAGTATTGGAGACATCCGACCGGTGCACGTTGCTCGAAACCCAGCTGCACCACCCGCATCTCCCACATTCGTGATTGCAGTCCGCTTGGCAGCCGGAAGTTTAAAGTGATTGGTTCGTTGCCTTCGCCCACGTCCACGTACACTGTGTCGAGATATAAAGCAGTCTGTGCTATTTAAATTGCACGAAAAACGTACACGTGCGCGTGATGTCCAGAGCGTCCAGAGAAATCGAATTTTAACACTATTGGATTATCGCGGTGCTATACAAAAGCTGGAATTATAAAGATTGTGTAAGAAATTGTACAAGCAGTACTCACCGTGTTGCCCGCTGTTCCATCCGCATAATTCGAAAGATGTCTTGTTACTATTAATTACCATGACATCTCCGTCGCACACGCCAGTCAAGGCGTTTGGCTGACCCTAAAACAGATTTTACTTCTACATATATTACATACACGAAAAGAACGATTTGTCTCAAGTATCTAAAAATTTAACTAAACTCAAATCTGAAAATAATTTTGTGAAAAATTCATCATATCGAAATAATTAAATAAAAAAATAAAAAAAATATATCACGACAAATAATGCCGATGTGCGCCAACACAGAATGTTCGAGTGTAAATTAACAAAACTATTTATTAGAAAAGTGTTATTAGAATATACGTTTCAACCTTCTCGATTCGGATCTTCTTCAATACAATAAACTTGAAAACGCAGATAAAATTAAAATTGCAAATTATTCGAAAAAAAAAATGCATTAAAAAGAGAATGCTCTAACACGAGTCAATCTATTGGATGTCGTAAACTAGTCGAAACTTGATCATCAAATTGTCGATTGATGAAGTCAAACAAGTTGTACATAAGCAACCACATTGTTATTAAATTTTTCGAATAACAAATAGAAAAACGAGACTTCTCACAGAGATACTGATGGTTTGAGCGATAGACACACAATGATAGATTTAATCTATAGTGAGTCTATTTCTTTTATTATTTTGCAAAATAATTATATAGGACTCTCATAATAAACAATGTTGCAAAAAGTTTTGACATTCTAGCAACTCTCTTGAGCGCACATAATTTTGATAGTGTAACAAAATCATATTTTAGATCTGTATTATCTAGCTAAATTTTTAGATGCTTTGACAAAAAAAACTATTCTTTAATTTAATTTTCTTTCCATATACTTTTTCTGGTTTTGCGATTACTCCATATATACACATCGCTAACTCAAACGAATTACGTGTGTGTGTTTTATTTATGTTAAATGCGACATATTCAAATATGCTGATGTCATTTGTCGCCATTTATGTAAAAATAATGTCTACTGTCATCAAAAATGACGATAAATAACATCAACTTGCCATCTGAAATTGTGTAAGATAAGAACTAACACGCAATTTTTCTTCATAATTACTTTATTCTTATATATTTTGCCTTTTCCTCCTTTCTCTCCCTTCTTCCTTTTTCCTCGTTTACTCATTTTTTTCTCCAAATTTATTCATAATCAAATTAAACTGTAATATCTACCCAGGTAGCATAATGTTCAAAATTAGGATATATGATGTTTTAAAGATGCCTTATGTTCTAATTTTAAACATTCTGGGTGAAAAACGGCATAGATGAAGATTTTCACAAATGCTGTTAATATCGAACAATATCTAGAAAGTAATGTTGGCGTAGTTGTGTTTGAAAAAAAAATTATGCATTCTTCGCACGTATTAGTGTCGACATTATCTCGACAACTCGTGGAATATTAGATGTACTAAACAGCACTCCGGGGAATTGACAGTTGCAACTAGCCTATTCCTAGTAGATAACACTATAATAATAAGACATTCCTGAGACTTACAATGTTGAAATGGACGAAGTCGATCCTCAACTGGCTGACCTCCGTATCGATCTTCCGTACAAGCACTGAGCAGTTCATAGGTCGGTCGATGAGGTTGGGAAAACCAGGACTGGTCACGTAGGTCAAATTATTCTGTACCTCATTGTCGCAGCTTGCCGTGACTGTAAACCGTATTAATTACTGACACAGTTAACAAAATACTCGTACCGACCGTAGGACGTTGGCGTTTTGTATACACTTTGGAATATTTAACTGGGATAAGAATCCACGATATGAAGGCCTTGCGCCCATTCCTTAGAGTTTTACGTCCGGATTTAAGCTGATTCAAACAAGACCGAACGCGAAGTAATAGCGTTCATCGTCAAACTCGTTAAATTAATATTAGCGATGCTTAATAAAAGATTACATTGATGAACGAATAATGAATTGTCTCGCATTTAAAGCTCAGACTACTAATGCTCAAACGTTTAAAGCTCAAGCTAGTAATGCGCTTTTAGCCTTCTAAAGTTAAGTGGGAAATCAGACACCTGAGTTCTATAGTGGCTTTTCTAAGGAATATTCAGTACAAACTTTTATACTTCATTTCCTTCCCCTACTATTACACTTTAAATAGCTCTTTTCCGCAATGTCTTTCCAAAATCCATTAATTTTTCACGTAGATTGATCTACGTGAGGAAAAACATGGATGTACAAGTGCAAGAAATTATGACACAGTCACTATTAATTGATCAAGAACAACAACCTGTTAGGTTTTCGCCGAAATTTCCTGTTTAAAATTCACATCTATGTGGATTAAATGCGAATGCCAGACATTCTAACACTTTCGTGAAGTATCCACTATGGGCGTGCGACATTCTCACGAACAGCCTCCGGCTTCGATAACGAGTTCTCATTCAGGCATTCAGTGACCGTTTTAGAATCGCTATTCAACGCCCGCCGGTTAGAAGAAACGCTGCCTTCGCATGTAGATCTTACTTCCTCTGGTGGTCCAAGGAAACAACTCGGTGGGCAATATAAAAAATGTATGAGCGTCTGATGTCGCGTTGCAGGAAGTATGCATTCAACGATTCAACAAAAAGAGTATAAAAAAGCAAAAAAATAGACAAGATAGGTAACCTTTTGATCTGAAGCTCGCGAACCATACACACCGTATCTATATATAAGATGTGTTGTGTATGCACACATTTATATACGCATATGTATACACATATATAATATAGAATTTTATTGGATAAACACGATATCTCAGAATCTCTGATCTTATATTCTTAATTCTAATAGCAGAGTCTTTGATAAATTTTCAACTAATTTTTTTTCATCTTTGTATTACAATTTTTAAGGAGGTTTTGACTGTATACAATATCAGCTAAAAAAATCAGCTAAAAAACCTAGTATCAGCCAAAAAATTTTTATCATCAATACACATTGAAATCAATTTCAAAAAATAAAACAATAAATTGGCTTATCAGGGCTTTAAGCAGTAATGCGAAATAATCATATTTGCTGCAATAAATAACTTTTGAATGCAAGTGGATCAAATAAAATTTTTTAATATTTTTAATATTTATTATAGTTTTATCAGTATATATATAAAAAATTTGATTTAATTTATAACGCTACAATCTATGATCTTATCGAATTTGCAAATAAGTACTACAAAATGCTCTTTTATACAAGAATCAAAGCAAACAAAAAAATTAAATAACTAATAAAAGAATTGTTCTCAAATTTTACATAAATAATCTATTAAACTACCGCAGTAATATCACGATTGACTAGCAATTTAACAATTTCATGCTTTTTTGCACCTTTGACAATCTTAATAATGTTGAGTGTCATATTAAAATCTGTAAGTAATTAATTCTTATTAAAAAAATATTACCTCGGCCCGGAGTCGAACCGGCTCTCTTGCTTTCCGGGCGAACGTCCTAAGCCTTTAGACAACCGAGGCAACAATTTATGAAATTTTTATATTTTTAGTCATGCTTTAATATGTAATACATACATCCTTAATTTAACATGCATGTACATTTTTAACATAAAATATGACAACATTTAATTTATACATTAAAGATGAAGACCAGTTTATCCCCACCTTTTGATAAATATTAGCTTATTCACTCCGTGCTCTCATTTTCTTTCTTTTTCTAGCTCTCTTTTATCCATTAGATAAATCAACATTGTTTATCCAAGCAACAACCGACTCTAAATATCTCAATGAAACGAAAACGTAGACAGATAGTAAGTCCTGAGAGCGCTCTAATAAATCACGTAGATTGAAAGACTTCTTCGACAGAAATGTTACAAGTCAGAAAATATCAGTACCTAAAAGAGTATACATATATATATATATTCTTTTTTATACTGTTGTCCGCCGCTTATTACATAATTACCGTTTTAATCCCGTAAAACTGCGATGAGCTATTTATATCTAAAGGTCACGTTCATGTCTTTTGACCATGAGAGCATTAGAAATTTATTTGTTCGTGTTATAGCTCTCGTAAATCTGCTCGAAGTGCATATGCATCATCTTTCTTCCGTAACACATTAAATTTTGCGATATTAAATTATTTCTGCAGGATGACGGCATCCGGCGATAGGCCGATATAAGTAAAACTCAGACTTTCAAGATGCAGCGGATATACGGAATATGGCAAAAAGTTGTATTCGCGAAATCGGTCAAGAATCCGTATGTACGGTATGGCCCTGTTTTCGACTGTGCAATAGCATGTACCGTGGCGGAAAAAGCGAATGGATGCAGACCGAATAAAAAGCAACAAGGAGCGATTGGACGAAACTTTATAAAACGGAGACGGACAATGGAACGGTTTCAGGCTAGCGTATAAAAACTTTTCCGCGCTACATGAGACTTAAATTTTAAGTAGCGGCATGAAATGAGGATGTTCGTTATAATAAAAGTTTAATCATCATCAAGATGTACACCTAAAAATAATGCTACAAAACTTCTATTTTAGCTTCATTTAAATTATCTTACCTCCTCATAAAGAAAATTAACATCGTTAGCTGCATAATAGAATCTTAATCCGAGGAGATTTTTTTTCGAGGAAATGAAATCGATATTAAATTTTTTAGAAATAAGTAAAATCTGTACTAAATTTACCTTTCGCTAGAAGTCTACACGGTTTGCCATCTAATCATCGTTAATGTATATAAATGGTGCATTACTTAACGAATTTCAAGTCGGTGCCTTCCCTAATTAATGAGAATTTAATACAGCGGCCAACTACTGAAGTTGTTAAGTTTAACGTTGCAAATTTTAAACGTTTAATGAAGTAAATTTTAGAATTGGAGATGTACACCGTTGATATCTATCTTTCAGCAAATTTGAATGGATTTTGTGGGAATATAAAGTTGAGTTTAAATTCTGCGGAAAATTTATTGCTAGAAGGATAAATATGTATTAATGTCGCACCTGTCCATAAAATGTAAAATTTTACGATATAACGCGCTTACAAATCTCACAGTTCAATTACACATGAAACTGCATATTTGTAATGTAGATTTTTAAAGAACGAAGAAGAATATGCTCGGTCACGATATTTGCGAATTGTTAAGAGCAATGTAAACAAGATATTATAAGGAGACAGTGGAACTCGTATAGTACAACACTTGTGTTCGCACCGAAAGGCAATTAAGTAACTGTATAACCTGGCCTTCAAGTTCTTCCTCGTGCGAACTCACGAGGTAAGCGTACCGTTCCTCCTTTTTTTCTTTCCTTCTTCGAGTGCTCCCTTTCACGCTATCGAGGAGAACGTGCTGCTTGAGATCGTCTCGGAGTTACACCCAGCTATCGTGATACCGTTAAACTTAGCAGAAAAGCGCTGATCGATTCGGCATCAAATCGACAAAGCGAATAAGAAAATCGCGGTTGCACAGATACAATTTTAGACGCTAAAAATAATGTACGACTCCTAACCAGAAGTATATTTTCCGCTTTATTTTGGGACAATGTTAAACAGCAATGTCGCATAAAAGAAATAATGACGTAAGATAGGAAATCTGATCAGTCAGTTATTTAAATGAACAAAAATATATATAAAAATGAAGAATAAATTAAATCGAGATTGAAGTTAATGTACGTTGGAGGAAACAGGCATAAAATAATTTATGTCGATGTATAGCAAGATTAGGACGTAAGATTTTAAAACATCTCCCTTTTTATATATGTTTATATTTTATATAAAACGGACATTTAATCTTGTCAGATGAATGCTGTCCAGATTTTGTAATTTTAAGCATTGACTTGATGTATCAGCGCTATTGCCTATTGCCTTCTTTTTACTATTTAATTTAAAAAAAGAAAGTATATACGTATGTATATATATATATATATATATATATATATATATATATATATATATATATGCACTTTTAATTTTAACATTGAAATAGTTTTATGTTTAACATTTAAATCTAAACAATTAAATTTTTATTTTTTTTCAAGTATAACATTTTTGCTATTATACATATATCGGTGTCAATGGAGCGTCTTGACATTAATTACTCGAAAATTGTCAGACAAAAGATTTGAAAAATTATTGCTTGTATGCTAAGAAATAAAGATTTACATTATAAATAAAAATTTGAATATATACCATATCGTTCCTATACCTTAAATTATTTTGTTTAAAAACAATATTGTCTTAAAATTATCTAGAAGAAATTATTTATAATTTCATTTTTTTATTTAAATAAATTAAAAATAAAATATAATTGTCATCTTTCTGCAATACATTAATACATCGCATTTTTATGTAAATAATTTTGAATTACCTAAACGGATTATTGTTTATAATTGCATACCTGAAATAAAAAATTCCTCTAAAAAAATAAGGATATAAAAATGACACATAATATCTTTAGGAATTAGTAATTTCATTAGGAATTAGAAATATTTAGGATAGAATACGATGCCAGAGAGATCATTTTTGTTGCAACCAGAATGAATTGGCGCTTCTGTAAGTCCTCCAGATAGGTTTCACGATATCGCTTTAAGATGATGCGCATGACAAGTTATATTCACGTACGAATGATAGGTATACTCACATATGCAGCACACGCCAAAACCGAGCGCACACGATCCGTGAGATTGCCCGCGCTGAATACGGCACTCATATGTGTTCATGCATATTCCCTGACGTCGTTTGTCCTCGGACAGGCACTCTTCCTCGACCGGAACGGGAAAGAAGTTCAGCACTGCGAATAAACGCGAAACGAGTCAAATAAACTGGGAAAAATTCCCGCGTCCGTTCTAACCGTTAAATAACGTCACTTTCTGAAATGTAAATAAATGTAGGTAATAAATAAATTGATTACTTGAGGAATTTGATGAGAATCTACAGATACAAATTTATAAAACGTATAGGACATAATATACTGAGAAAAATGTACTAAATTTTAATAAATATTTATTTGAATATCGTACCAACTAAACATTTACTCACACTGAGTAAATAAATATTTACTCAATAAAAATAATTAATTAAATTAATGGTTCTTGTACTATATAAATATATCTATATATTTGGTAAATATTTAATTAGTATTATTTAAAAAAATGATTTATTAAAATTTAGTACAATTCTTCAATGTAGAATTATTTGCAATCCGCATGATTTGCTTAGCGTCTTTTTATATTTTTGTATTTAAGTACCATTGCTTTACGTTTTACGTTCGAAAGAGGACCTCTCCAAGAAGCCTTCAATAAAAATTTAACTCCGCTGTTTTATTAATTTTTACTCCATTTTTTAAATAATTAATTCAAGTGCTGCGAATTAATCAATTATATATTTTTTAAAAATAAAAAGCGACACGTTTGATTGATGAAAAAAAGAAACAAGTAATTCAATGGTAAAAATATCATTAAAAATTAATAAATAGCATTTGCACAATTATTTATTGTGAATCGTATTATATAATTTATCATCGTATGTATCATTTAATACGCAGAAAATACATTTAAAAAAGTACTTTCACAAAATTCTTAAAATTGCATGCACGTTGCAAGAAAAAGGGTTTATTCTTTCATTTACGTCTCTCTCAATTCAGAAAATAAACGCGATGGTAAGCTAAGAATACCGAATGCAAAAGATATACAATTTTCTTTACAAAATCTTCAATTTTCTTCAACTTAAAAGAGGAAGACAATGTCAGTGTCAACGTTAGTTTACAATGTTTAAAATATATATACGATCGTCATCGTGATGATGGTATTTTGGTTTTGAATTATTAAAATACGTTATCGAGAACTATACAAGGAAATAAAAGAAAGATTTGCTGAAGTATCCAAAAATTTAGCTAGATCCAAAAATAATTTGATTTGGATTATAAAAGTAATTATATAAAACACTAAGTGGTTGCTAGAATGTTTTGCCATCGACGGTTAAGAGAGTGTTACATATTTTGATAATCCAAAAAAATTATTTTTAGATCTTTATTTGCATTGAGAAAAAAATGTTCACTAAATTGATTCAGTTCGTCTTTTTTTCTTCCGATGAAAAGAATATATGTATTTATGTATTTAATTAAAACATATTATATATTTTCCGAAAGAAATAAAAAAGATCAAAGATAAATTAATATTTATATTAATTTAATCAAATAAGCAATTGATTTAGTCAAACAAAAACAATTTTTTTTCTCGGTATTGCTAAATTTTTAGATATTTCATCAAAATCGTTCTTTCCGTGTATGGATATTCCTCTTTTCAATTTCTTCACTTCGTTTATGTAATATTATAACGTTCGCAATGTACTCACCCCTGGAAAATCGAGTCGCGTCACGTTCAAAGAGCTCGTTAGACGTCGGCTTATCCGCTGCATGATTCGACCAGAGATTCAATCCTAAAAGTGACCATTGGTGTGTGATCTCCGGTAAGGTGAGTAACACGCTAACGCTACTTAACGTGAACCAGATAGAACACCATCTCCCCACCGGCGGAAACGATTCTCCGGCTACCGTGGCGGTACACAAGATAAATATCCCATAGTAGCGTGATAGCATAATCGCGCCTTAGGATTACCGGTACTTGCGAAAACGCATTCCTGATGATAGCGCAAAGTCGTAAGAACACATCCACGCTAACAGTGAAGATCGAGGCCGCCGACTGACCGTCAATGGGACCACGCGAATGTGTCAGGCCCACGCATCTCAGGGCCTCTCCTGCCACCGGTTACAATATCCCCGCATGAGTTCCGTATACGTTTTCGTATGTAGGTTGATTTCCATTGAGATGACGAAGGATACGTGTCATGACAGTTATCAATAAATGTGCTTTGATCATATTTCATATAATATTTTGAAATTATGTATAGGTTTTTTAATATAAATCTTCTTATAATATCCCTTCTTATAATAGATTTTTTAAAAAAGGAAGAAAAGAAGAATCTAATTCTAATAATAAAAAAGCGGTAACGAAATAAACTTAATAAGCAGAAATAAACATAAATGATATAGTACGTTCGATAAATTGGAACGAAGGAATTATCTTTTAATTTAATTTTGATCGTTTTATTTCAGTGACAAAAAAATAAAATTATTGTATTTGTTCCTATAAAATTGTAATTTGCATTTTGTAATTAGATAAATGATTATTTTATAAAAAATATACGTTTTATAATAATTTTGATATTTTGATTCTATTAAATTTAAAAATCAATAAAATTATATATTTTCTACAAATCTTTTTCATATATCACTCTTTTAGTTAAAAATGATACAACAAAACATTTCAATTTCTCAAAAAAGGAAAACACTATTCTTTTTACTTGATAATATAATTAAAAGGTCATTTCATAGTTTAAAAAAAAACCATTTTCTTTTTAAGTTGCAATTTTTATAAAATTATCGATTATTAAAAGTTAATTTTTAATAATCGATAGAATAATGTTTACTTAACTCATTTTGATTAATAATTCGAAAATCATTTTAAATATTGTATTATTTTTTAAATAAGAAGGTGATATTTTTATAAATTACATTTGTCCATATTTATTTAAATTTGTAATCTTCATTTTTCAATTAATTACAATAATA
>NW_017306160.1:1745749-1747892 GCF_001594115.1 Trachymyrmex septentrionalis
TAAGGATTTTTAAAAAACGTGAAATATATGTCACTTTTTTTTTCCCGGAACTAAAAATTTAAATATTATTTACCAAAGAATTGGAAATTCAAAGTTTCAACAAAAATCATCTCAATTAAATTTTTTATATAAAATATTAGTTTTCACAAATTTAATATAAACTTTATATGTATGTGTATATATATATATGTGTGTGTGTATGTATATATACATATATACATACATATAAAGTTTGTATTAAATTTGTGAAAACTAATATTTTGTATAAAAAATTTAATTGAGATGATTTTTGTTGTAACTTTGAATTTCCAATTCTTTGGTAAATAATATTTAAATTTTTAGTTCCGGGAAAAAAAAAGTGACATATATTTCACGTTTTTTAAAAATCCTTATTTCTATGCGGCTAACTCGTTACTTCTGCCTTATCAATATACGTTAATATATAAAATTGTTATATCATATATTTTCCTGAATTACCATCAAACGATCATTCACAGATTTATTTCAGCGTACGAACACGTCATAAAGAATACGTTTCGAGTTTTGCATAAAGCGCATGATACATCATTTGTCCTTGTTGTTCACCAAATAATAAAGAAAAATAAAACGATCATCATGCGCTTCGTGCATAAAGCTAATAACAGTAACGGTATATCCATACAAACTTGCATAGCCATATAAAAGTATGTACAAAGAAAATTATCCAATCACATTTCTTTTATAAAGATGCACGTAAAATGTGCAGCTATGCAAGTTGTATATCCTAAGATTTTCGACCAATCGCATTGCTCGATTGTTACGTTTACGGTTACGGACGATCGAATCAATTGGTCGAATCGCAACATTATGTTTATGGTTAATTATTATAAGTGTGTGACTAGCTTAAAGCCTGCGGCACACGATTCTTGTTTTCCTCCTGGATTGCTAGGTGGATTTGAACTTTACCACTGTACATATTGGTTGTGATGCTGGTACGATTCTAATCCAGCTAGCAATTCAGCAGGAAAACAAACATTGTGTGCCGCAAGCTTACCTCGGAACGCAAAAAGACTCACTGTCCATTTCGTATCCATTCTAGGGTATTCTAGGGACACTAGGAAACACTTCGTGTTTCATTCAGTTCACTGACAAGTTGCATCCATAAATAGTTATGCAAATGTGATACGCCACGGATCACGGCTTTCGCCATAACGATGAGGAAGCTGTTTTGCTGTTTTTCGTAAATTATCTTGAAAGACGGTCGGGTTGTGACATTGGCAGCCTTACTGAGTGACGGCGAACAGACATTAGGTAAGTCAACTCCGTCGGCTTGCCGAATGTTGTGATATAAAACGAGAATGATCATGTCAACGATCGGTGTCCAAAATGACGCGAGGCGATAAGGTGTCTAATTTTTCAGGGAAATCATTCTCGCCTTTGTTAGTGTTTATGTATCGTCGCGGATGCTCCGCGTTATCGAAACAAGCGTATTTCGCTTCTACGAGGACACGTAATGGTGTAAACCATATTGCCGTTACGTCTTAACCTCCTACGTTTGATTGTACGATCTGACTAGATAACGCGCGATCGCGGTCTATCTGTTCGGAATGAAGTGCCGGATTAAAATATTTACACACACATACATTTTGTATAACGCGGAGTGTTATACGGTATGGTTGTTGCGTACGATTGACTCGCGGAATATTTTATCTTGTTAATTATCAGTCAATTTGGCGAAGTTAAAGAACGTCTTAACTTTGCCCCACTTGTGGTTCCTATGGAAATCAGTTCAGTTTAAGTTGGTGGTTTTTTGGTGGTTTTTTTGTGGAACGGTTCTTGGAATTCTAATATTTCTCTTATAGTTGGTAAGTAGCTGGAGGATTGTTTTCAAATACTCCAGCAAGGTGGTAAATAGCGATTACTCATAGCGATTCGTAAATGCTAAGATAAAACGCCTTACCTTTCCTTGTATGTGAAACATTGTAACTTTACACATATAAAAATTATACTTTTTATCTATGTTCGTTATGTAGTATAATGAGGTAGAACATACATTCTAGAATAAGCCGTATTTAAGCTTTAAATCTTAAGCAGTAAGTAATTGACCAGTCACAGCCAAATGTGAAAATAATAATCGAATATGATTACTAGACTGTAAATATTT
>NW_017306160.1:1747992-1749276 GCF_001594115.1 Trachymyrmex septentrionalis
TAAATCTTAAGCAGTAAGTAATTGACCAGTCACAGTCAAATGTGAAAATAATAATCGAATATGATTACTAGACTGTAAATATTTATACAAAATACTTAACTGAATATTTTGTACAAAATGCATATTTTGCATAAATTGCATATTTACGGATGGCAATCTCAATTTTTTTACTTTACTTTTTAATAATTCTTTAACGAACAACGATTGACTAAGCTAAAACTGTTCGATAGTTAACATTCAGTTAAGTATTTTGCGTAAATATCCGCAATCTAATGATCACTAAGTAAATTTCTTAGGCTTAAGACTCAAAGCTTAGACTTATTGTAGAAAGCTTATTAGCCATTTATGCAGTTTCTATATTTTTTTATACTGTATTACAATAGAATCATAAAATCTTGTTTTGAAACATATTTTTGAAACGTGTTAGTAAAATGTTGTAAAATTTTAAATGACTTACTGAGTAAATGTGACATAAAATTTTATCTGCACACTTACCATGTCTGACTCCCATAACTTCCTTTGTTTTAATTTGAAGTATCGGAGTTTATATACTTTGTATTATTTTATATTTATGAGAATTTTTTAAATAATGTATTCTGCTTTGTGCTACGTGTGTCTCTCTCTCTCTCTCTCTCTCGCACGTGTGCACATGGAATATGTAAAAGCTCATAATTTTAATATACTTCTAAAGTTAAGTATGACATCTGTCTTTGACATTTGCGTATGACTGTGTTATATATTGGATATATATGGCACTGTAAATATTTATTTCGGTTAAATATTAGTTATTAGCACATGCGGCAGTAATAATGGTAAGTAAGTACGGCTAATTAAAATTTCCAACTAAATTATAATAACTAACAAATTTGATATGCTACCAGAAACCGCTACTGCAGGGTTGGCTAATACAATACTGAAACTATATTCACAGATGAATTCGGTGATATCTGTGAATGTAACATTCGCTTATACTTTATTGATGCATTATGATTTTCTTCTAATGTGCTTCTTCATAAAAAGTTATCTTCGTGAATTTTGTAAGCGAATCTTGCAATTGCAATTTTGTGCCAACCTTGATGTGCCAAGGCCATCACTTTTTTGGCCTTATAAGATTTCGATATTTTCAGAGAATATTTCTGGTGACCGCGTCATCCGCTATTACGACCGTACCATGCAGAACTTTGATGATCTCGATATAGAGGGACGTAATCCTTCTCATGTATCAGAAGAGGCTAAAGAAAAGGTAAGTAAAGTATGATGGCTACAGATATATATATATATATA
>NW_017306160.1:1749376-1772401 GCF_001594115.1 Trachymyrmex septentrionalis
TAATTGTTTTGCACATATCTGTTATCATGTCATATACATTTAACGTTCCATTCTCCACAAAAATAGTATATGGACCATTGCGAATTACGGATATTTTTGAGACTAGCATTCGACAACGGAAGATCAATTTGCCTTACGAATCGTTTATGTTTCATAGGAAGAATATGATCGGAAGCGTATAATGCGATGCAGCGTTACCGCCGAAGACGGCGCACTCAGACCCGTTTATTCCGAGACTGAAGATGGTGATATATGGTGTCATATCTGTAACGTTGCTTTATTCGGGGCCCATAAATTGATAAATCATAATTTGTGTAATCGTCACAAAATGAAACTGGACGAGTGGCCATATCCGGTTATGCTATGGTCCAAACGACCGGATGTGGCCAAGACGATCGCGCCAGTGCAATCTACCGCTACCGATACCCTGGCACCTGGTGAGCCAGTACCACCTGGTATGGAAGATCAAATAACGCGGAGCACATCGATACAGATGAGTTTAGATCGTCATCAAAGCTCGCCACTCGTCGGTCTCGAGTACCTATTGGAGTTGGTGGACAACGACTCCTGCGAACCGAGTTACACGTGTGTTTTGTGCGACAAGCGTGGCGATCCACGTACAGTAATGGCTCACATTACCAGTTATAATCACCGAATCACGTATCTGAATAGACACTTTTCAACTATATCGCGAGCAATTGCGGAGTTACCGCGTACCCCTAACTATAAGCGCGGAGCCAATGAAATTTCGGTGTTAGTGGCGAAAAAAATCGAAGAAAAGTTTGGAAGAATGAAGCCGCAAATGGTAGACAAATCTCAGTTTGAAAAGAATAAGATGCAATATATCAAGAGGGTATATCAGGACGTTCATTTTAAGTAAGTCCAAGTATTCAATCAATATTATTGTCGTTGATCTTCGCAGTTGTCACTTATATTCAATATGATATTGACATTAATAATACAATGTTCTAATTTTTAACCATTTTGATTTTATATGTTACTTTATCATATAAAAACCCAATTTGGCTGTTTCCTATATGCAGGGAAACATCAGAGTGTACGTTTATGGACGTTTATGATGTGCGATGGGTAACAAATTTTGATGAAAAAATAGCAGAAATGAATGGTAATAATTTAAAAAAGAAAGGTGAGTACACATTATATAATTGATTTTGAAATAATAATTACATTTTTTTAATAATAAGATTTTTTAAATCATTGATTTTCGTCAAGATTCTCCTGACAAAAAGATTGACGATAAAAATAAAAAAGAAGAGAAGAAAAAGGAAAAAGTAGAACCCAAAAAATTAGAATCTAAAGGAGAAGTTTCGAAATCGTAAGTAAATAATAAAATCAAAATATAGATATTAAAAAGTGTGATGAATAGAGAAGTTTTTATAAATTTTTTATTTAATATTAACTCATTCCTAAATAAAACTAGTCTAAATAAAAATTTAAGAATGTTTTATCAAAAAAAATTTTTCAGTGATTTAATCTTGTTTTAAAATTTGATTATTTTTTTCCTGATTATTATTGCTTATACATCTATAAATTAACAGAAAGATAGTATATTTTTATTTTATCATTTTCTGTTAGAATTATAATTTTCGAATACTGATATTTTTTACCTTCGAAATTCTTCTTATTTTAGGGGTTTCAAAATGCGTATAGTTAATAAGGACAAAATGAACCTTCGTAAAACCTCACCGAAACCTGAGGAGGAGGATTCAAAAGATTCACTAAAACGACCCTCTGATGACACCAAATCGCTTTCATCACTTTCGAGCATATCTAGCAGCCCATCACCATCCCGTTCAAGATCGCGTTCACCGAATCGAAATAAAAGAAATTCCGCCGAGAGAAACCCAGGAAAGTATCGTAGTAACTTGCGACAGTCACGCGAACGTATCCGCGGCCGATCGCGATCACGATCGCGATCGCGGTCTTTACAGCCTCTTAGGGAACGCGACAAGTGGGATAAATACCGCGAGCAGATTAGACGCGCCGAAGAAACACTAGATCGTGCTTTAAAGTTTCACGAGAAGAATCCTGAAAAACATCCGTCTTATCCAGATGAATGGAAAAAATTCTGGAACAGACGGTACAAGGAACTCCAAGCCGAAGGTAACGATCCAAGCAAGCATGACTTCAAGCCAGAATGGATTGAGTTTTGGAACAAGCGGATGCGCGAGATCCACAATGAGCAGCTTCAGCAGCGGAAAGAAGAGATTAAAAAGAGATTAGAATTACCTGAAGACAAACCGCCGGAGAAGTGGATTCCACCGAGGCGAGAGCGAGAGCGAGAGCGAGAGCGAGAACGAGATCGAGAACGAGACAGAGACCGAGAACGAGAAAAAGAGCGGGAACGTTCCCCTATAAAGCGCAGTAAGCATACCATAGAAAGTGACGATGAAGTAGAGTACGTTGGTACGAAAACGGTGGTCAAGCCTGATTATTACGAACGCCATGAAGCCAGGGACCGAGATTACGCATATCCTACGTATCCACGTGGAAGAGGATATAGTCATTATCCATCACGCAGGCAGATATATTACGCAACGCCGTATCCTATAAAAGATGATTCGGCCACTCAGTCGCCTATCGCGGAAGAAGTATTAACGGAAGATCTTGAAGTAGTTGGTTTATTGCGATTACTCACAGCGCTTGAAGGACAGTTAGGTTCCCTTGGGCCTAAGATAGTATCGCTTTTGTCGAAAGCCTTAGCGGCTGAAAAGGCAAAGCCAAATTCCGCTGAAGAACTGCTGTATGATGAAGAAGTGAGTGTCCTATTCGAAACCGTCAAAGAAAAACTTAAGGGTCAACTGTTCGCGGGCATGGTAGAAAAAATGGCGATTACGGCAACTAAAACGGCTATACAGAATATCGCTAAGTTGCTGCACAAAGCTTCTGAGAGTAAGAAGAAACTAGAAGAGAAGAAAAAGAAAGAACGAGAAATTTTGGAAGCATCTAAACCTATAACAAGTTACATGAATCGAACCACATATTCAAGATCAGAGATAGCTGCTCCGGCCATTAAATCTGAACCAGTGAGCGTGCCAGGTGTCGGTACAGTTGATAAAATCGCTATTGCTCAACAGATTGCCGCGGCTCTCGTCGCGCAAGGCAGATCAAATGTCTCGCAGGAAGAACTAGAAACTCTGATTAATGCTGTAGTTGGCATGGCAGAGGCATCAAAACACTCCGATAAACCGGTCACCACTGCTGATTTTGTCAAAGGTCTAACGAATAGCGGCACTACCGCTCCTCAAGTAACAGAGCCTGTCAAAACGGTGACCATTCCGATTGAGTCTATTCAATCTCAGATTTCGAAAACAGAATCGGACAATTTGTCGGACATCGAACTGAAAATGAAGTTGCAAAAATTTAAGGATCTGAGCACAGAGGAACAACACAGACTCATAAATTCTCTCAAGAAGCTTGAAGCGAGCGATCCGACGAGGGTGGAGAAGTTGAGACACTTCGTTAATCTTGGCATGACGTCATCGCCAAAGCCATCATCGATAATAGGAAATGTAAAATCACCAAGTTTGGAGATCGAAGCGTCCATTAGTAAAAGTAAAAAGAGTACTTCCCCGTTTTCCTCTCGTAAAGGGAATCAGAATCCAACAGACGATGAAGATAAGTGGAAACCTAAATTGGACATGTTTGCGAATGACGAAGACGAAGAGCAACAAACGAAAAAAGATAATGAGGATAAAATTAAGATCAAGACGATAGATTTGTCCGATGATGACGACGACTATACGTATGAAGATATCTACAAAGCAGCGAGCAAGAATGTGAGCGAGAATGAAAAAGCGAAGAAGTCGCGTACTTTCTCGCCGAAATCATGGTCTCGATCGCGATCGCGGTCACGATCAAGATCGAGATTGAGATCGCCATCAAACTCGCCAATGTCAAGATCAAAGGAAACTACAAAAACGAATGATCCAAACGCGATACTAAATGAAACTAAACGTTTGATTGCAAACATTATGTGTGACTTGCCGAACAAATACGTTCCGAAATCGCTAAGTCTAAGTGAGAAAAAAATCGAGTCCATAACAGGTTCGAATGAGCCAGGACCGCCTGGTGCAATGCCGTTTTACAATCAAAATTTTCTTTCAAATAACAATCAGTCGCGGTCGCAAGAACAGCCGATGACCTATCCCAACTTGTCGAATCAACAATTCTCGAATTATCCACCACAGCCACAAATGTTCTCTAATAATCCCGGATATATGGACAATAGTTATAATTATCAAGGTTATGGAAATCCAATTAATCCAGTTAATCAAAGTCAATTTGGAGGACCGCCAAATCAGTACCCTCAGCAAACTTACGGTTCTTACGGTGCACCACAAACTGCGCCTTCGTCAAACTATGTTCAACAATCTTCGTCGCAGCAATACGATCCTTACATGCAGCAACAGCGGTTTTATTGAACGAAATGTTCTGCTATCACTTCGTGCAATAACTTCAATGCATATTCGCATTGCAAAGCATTAGATCAGTTTATGAACTCGAACGAAGTCCCGAAACTCCGTCTCTTTTGCAGAAATGCTAAGATGCCTGTGTAAGTTCTGCACTTCTTTTTACTCGCGCTTCATGTATTTTTTATCAATGAAATGAATCAGATTCTATTTCATAATTAGTCAATAATAGATGCACAGCACTTTCGTTTCAGTCTGTTTCCATAACGCTGATCAGAAAAAGTTGTACTTACAAAATTGTGATTATAGATGTTCCATCCTATCATCCGCGTATCTCTACATTTAATTTTATTTATTTATATAAATCCAACATCTATATATCCACCCACCAAAATGCCAGAGTAAAAAAAATCACATTATCATATTGTCATTTTTTAATGAGATAGAATCTCGTTTCGAGAGTATAATTTGCAAGAATGTGTCAATTGTATGTAATGTTCAAAACACTTTCTTTTTTATCTGTTGAGCGCATTTTCATCCATAACTCACATTACGTTTTCGCGTGAGTTTTCATGTATCACCGCTGCGCGAGTTCGTGTCAGTGAGTCTTATTAAGCTGCATATATTGACTGAATGTACGTCGCGTTTGAGTGAGTCGTATATGCATGAAGTGAATGTGTGTCGTTGTTACATACATCGTGCAACTTCGACCAAACAAAAGTAAGTAAAACAAACAGACTAATCACCAGAGCGTATACATCATCACAACATAGTTTTACTATATTTGTAATATATCTAATAAAAATCGCGCTTTTGTTGCACAGGAATTGCGACAATATTTAACAATTTATAATAAAATTGCGTCAAAGGCGTTTTAGGCAGAAATATTTTGCACGATATTCAGGATTCAACATTTACTATAATCAAAGTGTAATTCTTCAATAAATAAATCACAAAAGTAGCACATTAATAGTATGTAATATATTTTCCATTAATTCAAAGTAATACGAACTTTGATAACTTATCCTATGTTTTTATGGAGACAAATAATTGATTGAAAAGCATAATATCAAACAAATGAACTTAACAAGAAAAAAATAGAATCTTTAGTTAATTTAAATAAAAATAGTATCTTTTATCAAATATATATATATATATATATACCGTATCTTTCAAAAATAATCCTTACGATGTGTAGAAATTAGGGAAAATATTTCAATTAAAAAGAAATTTAAGAGCTATTTTATACTGTATTATTACAACAGTTACATGCTCGACGTAGCGATATATATTTACGCATTGCACAATGACTAGAGAATTGCAGACATATTCCGTTCTTCGTCCGTGTACGTCCAGGTAACCGCGAAGAATTAAATAAAGTACAAGATGCGGTTCATACAATATATACAATATATACTCCCCTTTATAAAATGAAAAAAAGAAGCGCGCCGATCGGGGTTTCAACAATTTCATTTACTTCGGTACGAGGCCTCTGGTTTTGGGGTAAACCGGTGCCGGGATTTGCTGCATCTTGGTGACGCTCTTCGGTCTGACTCGCGCCGATTGCAAACGCGTTTTGGTTCTCAGCCTCGTGCTTGAAGCGTCAACGTCTATGTCGCCCTCGTCGCGCAGAGCTTCTTCCAAAACAGCTTGAATCGTCGGCGCAATCGCGGGTCCCTGATAATCCAAAGTCGTTCGTGCCGGCATGTCGAGATCCAAGTTCAGAATGTTCTCACCCGCATAACGACATCCTCGTCCCATCGCTAGAGCGATCCGCGCGTACTCCGAAACTGGTCTACGCGCACCCGGTATGGAAGTTGGTCGTTTGATGGCATCTATGCTCGATGGCTCGGGATCTTTCACAACCCAGCAATCCTCTTCTTCGTCCAGATGGATTCTTGATAAAATCTTCGTCTTCTCTTCTTCGGGAATAAAGTTCTCTATTATGAGATACTTGAGCTTGAGCTCCTTCATCAATTCGTGCTGCTCCTGCTCCAAATCTCGTCTGTCCCTGTTGTAGTCGCTAGTCACGTCTTCTAACTCCTGCTTTAGAGCTTGCAATTTGGTAAAGCACTTTCGCAATTTTCTAGATTTCACATCCACTTCTTGCTGCAACGTAGTGTAAGTCTCTCTCACGCCGACCATTGTCAACTCTTCGTCCTCTAGCTTCTGTTGCATTTCGACCTCGCGCCTCTTACGTTCCGCAATTTCAGCCGCCTTTTGTTCTAATGCCCTTTGCTGTTCGTTTGTGTGATCAATTATATTTTTACCGCCGCAGAGCATCTTGCTCTCCAAATCCTTTATTCTCTGAACAAGATTCTCGGTCTCCTGCTTCTCGGCCTTTAACTGCTCCGCTATGAGCTTTTTATCAGTTTCGGACAATTTATTGTCTTCGCCTCGACTGTCGTCCGCCTCGGATTCCGAATCAATCGTCTCATCTTCTTTTTTCCTTTTCGACTTCTTCTTCTTTCGTTGCACCCCACCTTTCAGCGCGAGTTTCTCCTTCAGTCGACCTATCTCCTCCTGATATTGCCTCAATAAAGCGTCCTTCGGATCCTCATTAATTCTAGGCTTGTTCTTGATGTTCTTGGCACGGCTCGCGTATCGTAGAGTCGTCAAAGTCTCGTCATAGTTGTAACTAGCTGGCCCAATATTCGCTACCATGATCGTTTTCGAATTACCACCTAAAGAGTCCTGCAGCAATCTCGTCAGCTTAGAGTCTCGATATGGCACATGCGTAGTTTTGCCGTCCACCAACGCCGAGATCACATTACCCAAGGCCGACAAACTCAAATTAATCTTGCTCGCTTCCTTCAGTCTCTCTCCCGAAGAACCAGTTTTACTTTGTCTCTCGCTACCAGCGAGATCGACTAGATTCAAGCGTCCTACTCTAATACCACCGTTGTCACCCATATTACCCATCTCAATAGTGATGAGAAAGATTGCATGTGACCGCGAACTGTGCTCGTTCATGTTCGTCGCACCGATCGTTCTATTTTGATTGCCTACGTTCATTAAGTGCTGTATCTCCGCCGCGCTCTTACAAACGGCAGTCGACAGGTCCTTGACGTACACCCCAACGTCCGGCTTCTCCTTCAGTTCAAAGCGCAGACTCTGATCCGGATGTAACAGATCGCGTATCTCTTCTTGATAAATCTCCAAATAACTGGCCCTCACCAGATATTGCATGTTCTCCGATCTGCCGATGTGATTGAATATGTGCTCGAAGGAGCGCGGTATGATACCGCGCTTCTCATGATCCGTCTTCGAACCCTCCATGGTGTACGTTTTCCCGGTGCCGGTCTGACCATAGGCGAAAATAGTGCCGTTGAAGCCATCGAGTATCGAGGATACTAAAGGTCTAACTGTCTCCTCGTATAGCTCCTGCTGGCTGGAATTCCAATCGTACACCGCGTCGAAGGTAAACACCTTTACGGTCTCGCTGGACGGATCATCGCGTGGATGTCGCACCTCAACCGCGCCTCTGGACGGGATCACGTCGACCACGCGGGTGTGATTGCGTGTGATCTCCCGCTCGTCCATCGGTCGGCATCGCACGACCACCTGCACGCATTGCGTCGCTACCTCGGTGACCACGCTCGACTTCATGCTTTTCTTTTTCCAGGTCTTCTGCTGGTTGTCTAATTTTTCCATACCGGCGATGAAGTACACAGCTCTCCTCTGCAAAACACAAATTTATTGATCATGCTTCATCCTGATTGAATCTGTTTGCTTTAAATGGCTCTCTAACTAACTATATCTCTCGGACTAACTAGTATTTAAGAAATTAATATTTTCTTCTTTTTTTAAATAAACTATTTTTTGTACAATTGGAGGTGATACATGTACATATCAATTATCTTAAAATTTCAATATTCTTGCCTTATAGATACCTATTAGATATCTTATAGATAATATTTCAAAAGCCATGCTATCGTATTGATTGCACTATTATCATTATACTTACTGATCATATGTTTCTTAGAAAAGAATCATGAAATTTATATTTAAAAGAAATATTTGCGTTTGAATATTAAATTGTCTCTAGATAAAATTTTAATACATAATTGCAAACTAAAAAGTTTCATCTTACAAATTATATTGTATATTCACATATTAATAGGATTTTAATTTTATTAAAAGACTAAAATTTATATAAATTAGTAATTTATATAAACTTTAATCAATTATAATGAAAATAAACTTCTTTTTTATTATAACAATCTTTTCAATGTTTTTCATAATTCAATTTTACATATAACGACCGATCTTTTTAATGGATTTATCTGTTCAAGATGAAAGAATGTTCGAAAATAATCAAAACAAATGAGATTAGTTATTTTCCATGAATGACAGCATTTTATTTAAAATCAAATTAAAAAGAATGGCGATTGTGTTACCGAAGCTTCATGCGATAAGAAATTTAAAGATTTTTGCACGCATCATCATGTAGATATATCTAAATAGTAACAACTTTATTCTTCAATCAGTCCACCGTGGCCTATGATTACTCAATATTATGTGTTGTCTACAATACAATACGGAGTAAGAAGAGTAAAGAAATTGACCAATCATAGTCGAATGTAAGAAGAATAATCGATTGTAATTAATCTATTTCTTACTCTTACTTCAAGTATTGTAGGTGACTCATTACTTTCATGAATACTTCATCACTATGCACACACAACATTCCGAATCGATAAAAACTTGGCACGAAAATATTTTATGAAAGTCATACTATGCAATATTAACCATACATGACATCATAAAATTTGATTTATTTATTTATATGTAATTACTTGGTTACTAATAATATTCACACGATACTTTTTGAATTTTTATTATATATATATTTTTATTACTTTTCGAATTCCTTTTTATGTAAAAAAAAAAATAGAAAAGTGCAAGTGTAATTTTTACGTTCTGTCGATTGAAAATAGATTGTAGAGCCTCGATATCGCCTGCAGGTGTGTAAAGCATATATATCGACCATTTTCCAATTACATTTTAAGTGCACTCGACTGCATTCCAAGTCTTGAAATAATATTGAAATAACAGGATGTATCATTAAAATTCAAAACGAATCACCACAAATAAGAAAGATTCGTTTGGCATTTTGTATTAAACAATCAAATATTCATATTATTCTCTATTAAATCATTATCATACGAGATACGTCTATCAAATTGTAATCGTTATTCTATTCTTCAAGAAATTATTTGAACACATTTATAGAAAATATCTATATAATAAAAAAAAGTTACATGTCAAATGTCAAATATTTATTTAATATTTATTAAGATATATCTGATATTCATTTTTCAATTTCTTGCCAATTGAGAATTTGCAGTTATTTATAAGGAACTATTCTAAAAATTTGAAAATAAAATAATCACAAGAAAGTCGTGAAACCATTTTTTATGGGCTATATTAAGATGCAAAAATCTGTTAATAATTTAAACACAGCTTTATGGAATATCTGCAAAAAAAATACATATTAAATTTGATATATTTATTTTTCGTCGATCGAGAATTTGTAATAACGCAAGAAATTATCCTATAAATTTAAAAATAAAATAACCACAAGAAAATAATCGTGCAACCTTCCTTTTTTATGCGCTATGCCAAGATACAAAGATTGTCAATAACTTAGGACACTTTTATAGAATATTTTCGACAAGAAAAAACATAAAAGTTACGTATTAAATTTGATATTTATTAAGAAAAGTATATTTATAATTATCTGTCAATAACGTTGATCGAGACCTTGTATGGGTTTGCAGAGAATTAGGTACCCGATAAATTTCAAAACAAGTCACACAAAATTAATTGGTCGAAATCACCTTTTTTATATGCTGTACTAAGACGCAAAGACGATAGAATCCGCAGTACTTACCGTACAGTTAAGGGTCAAATATACAAAATATACATGCACGTCACGTAACGTCACGTAATGTCAAGGGGGAAGAAGCAACGAGCAGAATCCTCTAAAAATTCACTTGTGTCCACCGATCGGAAGAAATGCGCACGGTGGACTGTAAGGAATCCGTTTGCGTTGATTTATTACCGTTTCTACGTGTTTCCCTCCGTTGTGAGGTGTCGGTATTGATCCATTATTTAGCCAAAGGATTTGTTGTCAACGAGTCGCCGTCGTTCTTGCCCGCATGTATTGATTCTCGCGCAGAGCGCGCGACAGGGGAGAGTATCGCGAATCGAGAAGCGTTAATCGGCACGCCGATACGCGCGATCGTTCACTTTACGGCACTCGCGCTATGTGAAAGTGACATGCTTCTAACAATTTTCACAGGAAAGAAGACGCGTCAATGTCAAACGTACACGAACAAATCTCGCCACGCGACGTCGGACTAGTCGGCTGTCGCCGCTGTCGGCTAGACGGCTAATGCTTGGTCTTGAAATCGATATCTCGTCCCGTCATCGAACGAGACGAAACGAGTCGGGAAAGTCGAGTCTGGTGCGCCGAGCAAACTACTTTATCGACTCAGTATTGTCCTCATATGTTTTTTCTTACCGATTTATTTTTCAAATAAATATTTTTCTAACTATTTTGATATTATAGATTTAAAAATCTTCAACAATTAAAATATATAAGTGATAATGTAGTCGAAACCGATCGACTTTATGTCAAAAATCTTTATGTGAAAAAAAGTTGGAAAATTACAATGTTGTTATCGGCTTCTGGGGATCGATTCTGTATCTTCAAACAAGGTGAAAATTACAAAAGTTAGCAAATTTACTAGGTGTTGACCAATGAAATTATCAGTATTCTAGTAAATTCGCTTACTTTTGTAATTTTCACCTCATTTCAAGATACAGAATCGATTCCTTGACGTCGATTTGCAATAATATTTGCTTTATATATACAAATCAAGTTTGTTTTATACTTTGTACGTATAAAACAATCTTGGTTTGAACTAGAGATTGCATGAACAAATAATATTATGTTCTTAGAATTAGGCTTAGATAAAAGATATATAAAAGATTAGTTAATTAGAAAATTTGTACATATGTGTGCGTGTGATATTTATTAAGCCATGAGGAATGAACGAATTACAATTAATTATTCTCCTTGTATTTGGTTGTAGTTGGTCAATTTCTTACGACTTAGGCTCAGTTTCACAACTCACGGTTAATTCTTAACCGAAGTTCTGCTTATTTCTCATTCAATTTTAGAGTTGGAAAGAGATAATGAATAAGTTGAACTTCAATTAAAAGTTAACCGTGATTTATGAAACTGGGTCTTAAAGCTTAAAACACCTATTGTAGATCCGGATTTAACCCGGATCTACAATAGATTTTTAAACGTTAAGCCATAAGAAATGGACGAATCACAATTGATTATTCTTCTCGAATTTGACTGTAATTGATTAGTTTCTTATGGCTTAAGACTTAAAACATCTAGGAGTCGATTCTGTATCTTCAAAGAAAGTGAAAATTACAAAAGTAAGCAAATTTACTAGGTGTTGACCAATGAAATAATCAGTATTCTAGTAAATTCGTTCACTTTTGTAATTTTCACCTCATTTCAATAAATTGATCTCCTATTGTAGATCCGGATTTATCCAACAAACACAATAGAGTATAGTAAGCATTAAGTTTTAAGGAACTGACCAATCATAGTCGAGTATTCTTCTCTCATTCGAACTATGAATGATCGATTTCTTAAGTCCAGATCTACAATAGGTGTTTTAAGCCGTAAAAAATTGACCAATTACAATTGAATGCGAGGGAAATAATTGACTATGATTGGTTAATTATAGATTATATTACGGCATAAGTTAACAGATTATAAATCAGTATAAATGATCTTTTAGGCTTAAGGAAATCAACCAATCAGAGTTCTTCATTTCCTTTTTTCCATAAAATAAAGGACTCTGAAGGCCACTTCGACTAACTTCTATTTAACTCCTATTTAACTTTAATCGACGAATCCATTGGAATTGGCTAATCGCATCTATCATTAAACGAAATGATAAATGCGATTTGTTAATTTCAACGGATTAATCGTTGATCAAAATTAATTGGAGTTGGCCAAAATGATCCTTAGTTGAAAAAATTATATCAAAATAAAAAAAAATTCCGTAACATTATATTGTAGATTATATATTTCGCACAATATTTACATGCGATTTTATGATAAAAATGTAATGTAATATATGCGATAATTTAAAAATATTTTTTTACTATAAAGCATTGTAAAACGTATATGTAATAAATAAAATTTTAGGAAAATAGAATTTTTCTTTTTGTTCTTCTCTTGTTCACAAATGGAGAATAATTTTTCTCATCACTATAAAAATTATAAAAATTATCCGAATATAGCCTCTTTTATCCATAATTTTTAATTAAATATGTGAACCTTCGTAGAGAATAATATAATATATTCTTTCTCAATATACATTTAATAAAGATCGATATTTGTAAATTTTCGCTCAGCGAATCGCTATTTTCTGAACGTAGCCAATCTTTCGTTTTGAGGAAGTGACGTCAGGCACACGGTGACTTGCGGTGACTTTCATGTCATGAAGCGAACAAGAGCGAATAGAAGTGATGTGAATCGTTTACCTTTCGACAAGGAAGTCGTCAACTTGTTGTTATAGTATTTGTTGTAATTAATCGGACACCATTTCAAATTGAAATTGATGACGAGAAATTGACATTTTTATACATAAAAATCTGCATCCACTGGTGAGATGTGGTATCACGTTAAAATTCAATCACTCACGATAGGTTAATCGCATGAAACTCAGCCACTAGCTGCATTTCAATCTATGACATTTCATGTTCACAAAATGCTGTATACATACTTAAACTAAACATGAAACAAAAATGTTATCCGTCAAAGAAGAGAACAGTAATTAATCTCTTTTTTAAAGTACAGGTTGACAATCAGAAAATTGCTCTGAAAAATGAATTTATAATTTTATTTTGTGATGAGTGGACGAACCGAAATAAATTGAACACTATTCTGTAGAAGAAATCTATCATTTTTGCTAATATATTTGCCTGATTATATGGTTTATTGATATTTTCAAGATTACTATCTAAATTTGTACAAAGCTTTTCAAAATTAAATACATTTTCTAACATTAATAATTGTAAACTGTTTTCAAAAAATTTCAGATAAATTCCTTTTATGGAAATGGCCATTCAAGTTGAGATGTAAGCATACATATTGAATCAGTGAAACCAGCTAAATTTTCAGCTTTTTAATGTTTATTTTTACAAGTTCATAAATATATATTTTTTGTATTATATACTAATAAAAATGATGGGCTTTCTTTACAGAATGGTGTTTATTTTATTCTATTTTGATTGCAAAATAAAACAGTGACAGTTGGATTTGTCAATTTTTTGATTATCATTCTGTGTATACTGCCTTAATATATTTGCGATATTTTCTGTATATATTGCTATAATATATTTTTGATAAATATATTATCTTACTGTAATATAAGATTAATTCAAAATAATTCTAAGTTAAATGGATAACTGATCTCAATTATTAGTTCTTATTTATCAGTTTATTTTTACAGATATTGCTATATCAAAGCTTTTTTTTGTTTGGAAAGAAAATTCCAACATACAATATATTCTTATAATTTATTTGATATTATATAATATTTATTCATATATTATTTAATACATCTATTTTCACAATTAACAATATTACTTTATGTATTAATTTAAACTAAATATTGACAAAAAAATTAGAATCGAGAGATTAATAGAAACAGAATTTGTTGGGTATCTAGAAATTGTATATGTTTATATGATAGCAAGCTTATTATTTGAATTACAATTATAGTGCAAAATATAAGTTACATATTTTTTTTTTGCTTACTGTTTTAGGTAACATGAAATTGTGGATCGTAATAGCACACATCACATTGGTCGTTACTAATCTATGGGTTACAGCCCATTTCCAGGAAGAAGTACCTGAGGATAATGAGTTTGCAGAATTTGAAGATTTTGAAGAGGAAAAGCCAAGTGTGCTTATTGAACGTGCACCAGAATTACCTCCAGAAGAAGAATTGAGTCAAGATTTCGAGGAAGACGATGTCTTAGTTACAGATGGTGACAATGAATTTGATCATTTCCAAGATGAAGAGGAATTTGAAGGACTGGACGTTGCTGGGGGCAACACTGGTCCAAAAAACGATGAACCTTCCACGTTGACTATTACAAAAGTCCCATTCCATTTGCGGGAAAGATGGGACAGTTATTATTTAGAAATATTAATGATCACTGGATTAGTGGTATACTTTATAAATTATATTGTAGGACGTACAAAAAATGCTCATATAGTTGAGCAATGGTTAATAGATCATAAGCAGCTTTTGATGGATAATTTTTCTCTCATCGGTCATTCAGGCAAATCAAATGAGAATGCAAATGATAATGGTTTCATAAGACAGAGTGAATCGCAGTACAGTTTGTATTGTTCTGGACGTGTCGGCTGTGATTCGATGCTTATAGAGTTGAAATTAATAAAGAGACAAGACTTAGTCGCTGTATTAGCTCAATTGGTACGCCCACAAAATGATCAAATTCACATAGAAGTGGAACTCTCAAAGGACGAAATAGATAATTTCGTTTTAGCAGTTGCCACAAAGCGGTTAGCGATGCATTTAGTGCGCGACATGGCTGATATTAGCGTATATTGTCCGGAGAAACGAACTGGGGAAAAATTCGGTCTTCCATCAGGCTTTTACGTAATGTCTGAAATTCCAGAAGCAACAGCAGCTATTTTAGACACCAGGATTCAGCAAGCCTTCACAAAGTTTGCGCCTTATATAGAATATATTCACATTAGTGATCAATTTAGTGGACGCAAACCCCAGGAGTAAGTAAAAATGAACTGTGCATATTAAACAATTATTCAAATAAATAAAATATATACAGAATGCACATATTTTAGAATAAATAGTCAATTTGATGTCAAATAATATTTCCAATATTAATGTCGTTTAATTCTAGAGATACTACTCAGTTAACAATGCCTGAGGTTAAAAGAATATTGTTGATGAGTCTGAATATAAGTCTCAAGGGTCGCGCGAGTAATCCAGAGACTCAAGAAAAACTCAAACCTTTACTTCAACTTGCTTTCTATTTAATTGATAAGTTACGACGTTTTAAGTTATCTAAAGAGGTCTGTATTTCTTTACTTTAATGAATATACATCTTTAAATTATTGTAATTTATATTATGAATTTTGTTATGTAGGGTAAAAATAAAGCGGATAAAAATCGACTCAGAGTGGAAGAAGCCTTCCTAAAAACAACACACGCCGCAAGGGCCGAAGCTGCGGCTCAAAGACGAGAGGAGCGTCGGAGAGCCGAGCAGGAAAGAATTCTCCAAGAGGAGGATCCCGATAAACAACGGAAGTGGGAGGAAAAGGAACAACGAAGATTGGCCAAAAAACGTGCTCCAAGAATGAAGCAACTTAAAGTGAAAGCTTTGTGATATAATCAGAATTAACAAAGAATTAACAAGTGGGATGTACATTTTAAAGAACAAATCTGCTATTCTCTCCATATCCAAAAAGAAAAATTCGTAAGTAATTCCAATGGGATTGTACTTCGTCCAAATTATCTGCGAAATAACTTATGTCTTCATTGAGATTTATATATTTACTCAGTGTTCTTTTACATGAAATATCGAACTTATTAAAGAAAGTACAAACGACTGTGAAAAAATGTATCCTGCGAATTGTAAGTTGTTTGTTGTTTAACGTACTTTTTTTTTGCCCTACTGCCAGCTTACATACTTAAATATTATAGAGATATATAATATTCCCTGTTGAAAGAAAAGAATAATAAAATTTAACGAATACTATATATACATATATAATATTATCATATCTCTTTTAATGCTATACATCAATGAACTGATACGATAAAATATCCATAAAATCATTATCCTTTAAACACCAACAGCATTTTTATTAAAACAGCATTTGTATTCAAGAAATCCGTACTAATATTCCAGAAACTTTCTTTTTCTCACATCTGAGATAAATGCATCAGTTTAGTTCAGTTATAAATAATTTAATTATCAATACATCCAATAATATATAACACAATTGTTTGGATGTGTTTAATATTTTTTATATTATTATATCCCCTTTCCATCATATAAATTGAAATATAAAAATTTGAAGGCAAATTAAGCTTGTAAAATGCGAGATAAAAATATATTATTTATTATTGTGCATAATAGTTAATCGTTTGTTTTCCAAGTAATGTGCCATAATATACTTAGCATAAATATTTATAATTATAATGCTTAGCAGAAATATGTAATTGTCTAAGCAATACATCGATTAGTTCGAAATATAAGTTTAAATGTTAACCTTTTTTATATTAATTTTATTTACGACTTTATACGCCAAGTGTAAAATTGAAGATTTGAACAATAATTAATGGTCATTAAGTAAGCATGAGGATCATAAAAATATGTTAATACTAGAAGTACCAAACTGTCATTTTTATATTAATATTATATGTTTTGTGTAAAAGATAGGATTCTGAATTTTTTTTACTTTTTAACTACATCCTAATGAAATATTTGGTCTTTCATCATTTTCTTTATTTTTCATAGTAGTTTATTCACTATATTATTTATTCACTATTCAATTTTGGTATTTTTAGTGGATAAAAAACATTGATACTTCTAGCTAGAGAATTTAAAGATATCTTCACTAAGACAGATAAAAATATTTGATCTACAGTTTCGCTATTATATGTTATTTATATTTTAAAGCAGAAGTAAAACTAAACTAACTGTGCAGAAGTTTCATATTACTTTGGATAACTGTTTTGGAAAATAGAAAATTGTTATCGGACACAAAATCCGCTATGACTATATTAAGTCCGCCGCGACCAGGATATTTCTGACTTATCCAGGAGAGAATTTCTTTCTGACAGCGAGGCACTAGATCTCTTTGCAAAGTGCCACACAAATGTTTCATGACGTAGAGTGTATCCGGCGTCAGGAGGCATTGCGATATGAATGCAATGTCCAACGATCTGCTCTGTAGTTCAATATTCAAAAAATTAATCAATTCGTCCACGCGGACGGTATTGGGCCACACGGTACGCCAGAGACCGGATGGCCATAAATTTATGTAATTACGCGCATAAACGTTCCTGTAAATCACGAACACCTGATATCTCTTTAGGACTAGCCATTGCAGCGTTATGTGATGAAATCTGGATGAGACCGGACACAATTTTCCGCGGAAAATTTGAGTTATTTTGTTTATGAGATGTTGATGATTCAGTTCCTTAAAGGCATAGAAATGCTGAAAGTCCAGAATAACGATCTCATTCGCATGCGAGCTAAGCCAGTTGGCCACATCGAGAAGTGACTTGCTGATTTCTGCGCCGTACAGACCATGAAGAAAGTATATATTACTGGTTCCCGGCTTTGTGGCAACGCGCAGATCTAAATATCGGATTCCGCCATTAAGTTGTTGCTTGATATCATCGCGCTGTGTAATAGACCAATTTAAAATAATGGGCTTGGCAACGAATGAACAGTAGCGGCCGAGCGTTCGAATGAAAGCAGGTTCATCTGGTCCCACGTCGTTGCGTCTATCGATCGTATAAGTCATGGTATCATGAGAACCTGGAAATTATCAATTTGTATAAATATCTTGTAGATATATAATTAAGCAAAAACTAAGTTTCATTTACACAAATATATTTCGGAGGATAATGCAAAAAGCAAAGATATTAATAAGACTCTTATTTTAGACCGTATATGTGAGAATACAATCGATAAACTAGAAATTAAATGCCTATAATGGTCAAAACTGGATCTTTAATGTTTTAATGCAAAGATATTCATCAACATTTGTAGATGAATATAAATTAAGGAACTTTCTCTTGCAATTATTCTTATCTTTTATCGAGACTTATTAAGTCAAAATATCGTACATTTCATTATTTACAAATGAATATAAATCAAATAATAATGAAACTTATCTTTCATGTAAATATCTCAATTTCTACAGGCACGAGTGTAACTGCGCATCAAGCAGAGTGATTTAAACGTACCGGGTATCGCCAGATGTATTATGGGTATATTTTTGAGCGGCGCCGGAAATCGAGTCATCCAAAACTCCAGATCATCGTTCAAAACTGCGTCCGCGATGTTCTCTCCCTTTCCTCTATCTTCCATAATGTCCAAATTTCCGACAATCCTGTATCACTTCTCTTACTAGAGGTGTATAAACACAAGAGAATCCATTGTTGGCTCGCAAAATCACGGAGGCGCGAATGATACAACCGCAGGTGTTGATCTGCGTGTGAAATGACGCGCTGCCTTGTACAATATAATGTTGATGCTTTATAGATATTCATGTATTTTCCCACGATGAGCGTAACCTCACTCTGTAAATACACGTGCAGCACTTGCTACATATATCAGCCTTCGTATTCCGACAAAGAACTGAATTTTGTTGCTCCCTTGCACATCTCTTAATTGCTTTTGCAATTTTTGTATGATAATGTAAGCGATGGAAAGTTGGCGAGATTGCTAGCGAGAGTTCGAGTTCCTCAAAGAAACAACGCTACACGCGCTCTGTTCTGCGCATATGCATATTTTCTTTCACGTAATCGGTTTATGAATGTATCACGAGATACACGATACAGAAATCTTGATAAATTAAGCCGCCTTTCTGCATACCAATATTAATCAGAAGCCAACTCTCTTTCTGTGTATTAGAACAAGAAATCTTACTCCAAAGATTTATGCTCAGTTTTCATCACCTAAAATTATAATGTTTTTTAAGTTTTTTTAAATATTTTCAAGCTATTCATATATTAATTAAAACAGCAAACATTATTCTGCTGTTATCCTTAGAAGTATATTTTTAAGAATGTAAATTTTTACATATTATATGAATATAAATATTAAATGTATATAATAATAAAATACAAACATATATATGTGCGTGCGTGTGTGCGTGCATGCGTGCGTGTGTATTTATCTCTCTTGTTGCTCATATAAATCTTTCAAAATTTTTTAATATTACAATACCTAATGGAAATCGTATTAAGAAATACTAAAGTCATGTAAAATTATTCTGCGTCATGTCTTCTTATTTACGTAGTATTATATTGTATTATTACGTAACACATCTTACCTGTGAATCATCATCTTCGATTACATCGGAAGTATGCTTCTCGAGTATATTCTGCAGCGAATAAATAATCTTGTGTTTCTGATCAGCGTAACATGAGGTACAAGTATCGCTCGTGCAGATATGCTCCTGCAACTGAAAATAATTGTTTTTTATATTTTATCATATACATGAGAAAAATATAAATATATTAAATTGCACGTATATTGAGACACATTTGTGATACATGCTCATATCTAAATCTTTACATGCCGCCCAGCAACCGAAAATGGATTGAAATGGATTGGAAATTTTCAATCCATCCGAATCCGTATTTTAAGTCCATAAAAATAGATTGGATTCCATATAAAAAATTTTTTATACATGTAAAAGTTTAAATAAATTAAAGTAATAATATACATACATAAAATTCTATAGTTATTATTTTAAAACTTTTATACAAAAAATTACGTTAGCTGTATAATAAAGGAAATGTATTAATATAAAATATACAAAAAAGCGATTAATTTATTAATTAAAAATAAGGAATTTACATATGTAACATTTATTGCACATATTTACGTAGTTCTTTTCATGACACTTTTAAGTATTAAATGAAATAAATTTCATGATATATTTTTACGATATTTTTTTTTTAACTCAGTTGAATTAAAACGAAAAATTTCTTATTTATAATTCTGAATAAAATAGCATTCATGATGCATTTTTAAATGAAACAATGGATTTTCTACTCACAATTTTGAATTGAATAGTATTCATGGCTCATTTTCTTAAAATGGGCCATTAAAAAATAAACTTTTTTTATTCAATTGGATTGAAAAACTGCATTTTCTATTCAAAATTTTTAATTAAGCAGTATTCACAATGCACAGAAATGGCCGATATTATTTTTAGATTCAACTGGATTGAAAAACTGCATTTCCTAGTCAGAATTTTAAATTAAGCAGTATTCATGTATGTGTGATGCACACAAAATACTATAATATTATTTTTAGATTGAAAAGCATAGAAATATATACTCCATGCCATTTCTATAAATGAATAAAAATTCATTCAGGATTGAAAAGGATTCATTTTAACATTTATGAATCCGTATTTCTGAAACTCTAAATCCACTTTAATCCATTTCAATCCATTCTCGTTTGCTGGATATTGAAGAAATCTATACATTCGCATATCTGTTCAAAGAAACGATACCTCTAACGCTTCTAGAATGCATTGTTTCGTTTCGTTCAGAATCTTGTTCAAGTTATCGAATTCCTCGCACTTATTTTGCACTTCTATCAGGACTTCCTCCCGGGCCTTTTTAGTCTCCTGTAATTGTTGCTCGAGAACCTTCATTTTTTTTTCCGACTCCGTGCATCTCGCTTTGTATTCACTCATTATTTGCTCGTAATTGCCGAGTCTCATATTCTCACGTTGTATTCGACCGTATTCAGAGAGCATGTCTATGTGTTCTTGGACGAGATCATGCATCGCACGTCTGTACCTTATTGCATCTTCCTGCGCTATTTTGGCTTCGCCTTTGAGCAATTCGCACTGCAACCTAAGCGCACGATCGGTTTCTTTGCATTCCGCGCTCTTCGTTTCCAGGTCCTGACAAACGATCAACATCGAATTCAGCTCATGATTCAACGCGATGTTCCTCCTGACCGTGTTATGCATCATGTCCGCTATACGAATATTGGTTGCTTCTTTGAATTCTCGAGCGAGCTGTCTCAATCGTTCCTCCATCTCTTTCTGCATTCTATAATGCATAGAATTTGTCTGATGTTAAAGTATATTAAATAGTATTCAATATTATACAGTATGTATATATATATACACACACACTATATATTATATATATATACTATATATATATATATATTAATAGAAAAAAATTAAGCGACAGTTAAAAATTATCTCCAAAGCATGTAAATCTTGAAGAATAAAAATATTAAGATAAGACTGCACAATTTCTGAAACCTATTGTTATTCGGATGTAACATTTGCGATAATAAAAAGCTATTGATTAATTTATTTACTTAGCCTTAGCAACAATGACTGATTTCTCCGTTTCATAAAGCGTCGTCTTGTGTACTTCCTCTTGTTTCGCCATTTCTTCCTCTTGTATCTCAAACTTGCGCATTAAATCCAAGCGGGCTAATCTCCAGTCTTCCAACGCATTCAGCTTCCCAGCTGAATATAAAATAACAGAACATGCAATTTTTCATATTGCCTTTTCTGCTCTTTTATTATGACAATTTATACCTGCAAGTTTTACTTCAGCGCTAAGAGTATTTTCCATAGTACGATACTCTTGTTCCATCGCATTTTCTTTCTTTTTATATTCTGCTTGCTCTTGCTTTCTTAATTCTTCCATAGCCGATAAACGTTCGTTTAGTTCACGAGTCTCTTCTATCCTTGCCTCCAACTCTCGTTTTAAATGCGCTACTACGTCAGATCGATCTTCTTTTAACTGCTCATACTTCTTCGTCAAATTCTTTGCCTCGATTTCAAGCTCCTCATTTCGACTGCGTAGCCTTAAAACATCGGGAGAGACACATCATTAAATGCAAGTCAGAAAGAAAGAAAAACCAAAGTGTCAGTCTCAATCTTAATGAAACAAACCGTGACAGTTGTCTATTGTTGTCTAGAATTTGTTGTTCGTAAGATACCGTTTCTTGTTCGTTTAAAAATTTTTTCTTTGCTTTCTTCTCTTTGTCACCACGTTTCTTTTTTAACATCTTTCTATTTACACGTTACTTAAGCGTTCTCTGTGCATAAAATCTGCATGTTTTGAAATTTTTTATTAATTTATCTTAAATTACTTATATCAGAAATATATATCGTAGGAAATCAAAATTTAATAAAAAGTCGAGTCAAGAAGATTTTTAAATTCGATTGAAATTACTGCATTGTCTCCACTGTTCGATATACAACGACAAATATCGATGCAACTTCTGATTTAGCGTATCTCCGTTCCTCTGTTGCCATAGTAAAGAGACAACAAAACCAAATATATCTTCTATGGTTGAAAAAGAACGTAATATATCTTACAAGTTAAAATATTTTTCATGATTCTTTTTACATTGTATCTTCTATAAAAATATAAATGCATGACTACCATGAGTATGAGGTATATGCGTGAATAAATATCAACACAATATGAGTAACATAAAATATCAATTAAAATAACAATTCTTATACAATAATAAAAGACTATTACATAAGAAAATATTATCGAATAATAACAAATAATACTATATATTTATATACAGGATATTCCAACTATTCCAATCTACTAATGTCGTTTTAAATATTAATTACGTTTGCTTCAATTAATATAATTCGACAATAATATAATAAAACAAAGAAATAAATTTGTATTTTAATTTTACTCATTATAATATTGTACGCTAGATCATAAACTCTGGTATA
>NW_017306160.1:1772501-1773264 GCF_001594115.1 Trachymyrmex septentrionalis
TTAGCATATATACAATCCAATCTATTTGCACAATTACAATTATTTACACAGCCACTGCAATATCGTGCACAAAAATCGTAATATTCTTTGGCAATAAAACAATTTTATTAGATAAATAATCAACAACCTTTTAATTCGTATTTTATGTTACAGCAATATTTTGTAATATTTTAATATGTATCATGTGTAATCTAAGATAATTACAAACGTTTCGCAGAAAAAAATTATATATATAAGTGATTTAATTGTACAAAACTATCATGAAATAAAATTATTGCAAAGATAGTTCAATTTATAAGTTATATTTATATTTATAAGAAAATATGATATACAGAATTGCGAATTTGAATAAATTTGACTGTTTTGCAAAAAGAGGGAACTCTAAATATGTCGTTAATAAACCCGTTCATTTATGGACAATATTTCTACTCACATGATATACATTGTGTGTGAGCTTAATAATGGAACTTTATAAACTAGAAACTAAGCTTAGAGTCCACACATTAGCATACGAGAACTAACTAAAGTAATTTATATTAAAAAATCACCAATTATCAGTTATGGCATTATACAATAAATTTAGGAGTAATCTCTGAGTTAGAAGTAAATTACTATAATATATACATTTAACGCACTGAAATATTGAACTCGAGGTTACTCAACTTGCGCCATAGGAAGGATGTTATCAAAAATGATGTTCCAATATGAATCTCTTATAAAATTCTTTCCAAGCTTAGTCTAGAAAAATCTATGTATATTCACA
>NW_017306160.1:1773364-1774759 GCF_001594115.1 Trachymyrmex septentrionalis
ATATATATATATATGAAACAAAATGAATGAAAGTACAAAATTTAGTTAACAGGTCTCGGTGGGGGAGGTGGCTGCGGTCTGCGGAAGTATATAATAAGACTAAGCATTCCTGTGAGAAATCCGATAAGATATAAATCCCAGTTTTGTCCAAGCAACTGATCCCATTTATCCAATTGATCGACTAAACTGAATTCTTGTAGGTAATCAAAGCCGAAGAGGAAAGAAAGTTTGATCAAAGCTAGTGCTACAGGTATTCGCGCATCAGGACTAGCATCTGCAGCTAAATCATAGCATCGTTTAGCTAAATGTCGGTCTTTAGCTAAACCTAGACCGCGTTCATGCATATATCCCAAGTTGAACATGGCCTGAGCATTGTGCTGTTGTTCGGATGCCGAACGGTAATGACTCGCAGCAACTTCATAATCAACTTTTGTTCCTCTGCCGTAATAATGCGCATCCCCAAGTTTTACCTGAAGTAAAATAGGAGTCATTTCATATTCAAAGTGCAAATATAAATTTTTCAACTTCGATTTGTACACCCACCTGCGCAGCGGAATAGCCTTGTGCAGCAGCTCTTGCCCATAATGCCAAAGCTCTAACCAAGCCTTGCTCTTCCGATAAAATACCAGTTTCTCCTCTATCTAAAATGAATGCCGCGTTACTCTGCGCAACCTCATAACCCATTTCAGAAAACAGAGCGTAATTGAGGAATGCTTCGTTCACTCTGCCGTCTCTATAATCAGAATGTGCGACCATCAATTGGTCGCTCCATTTTCCTCTTTCGGCAACGTTTTTCATTAATTCCACGGCTGTCGGACAACTTCTCATCATTCCAGTGCCAGTGGCATGCATCTGAGCAAGATTATAATATGCTAGTACATGACCGGACTGACTAGCTAAATTAAAATACTTATTTGCCATTTTGTAATCTCGCCTCACGCCTATACCACCTAAAAATAAATTCAAATATTACAAAGACGATTATTTATGTGAACAAGAGATGATAGAATGATTATGCAAATATAAATACATATACTTACTGAAATACATATTGCCTAACTGCAACTGTCCATCAACCCAACCTTGTTCGGCAGCTTGACCGAAATATTGCAACGCTTTACCAGTATTTCTTTCTACTCCCATTCCATATAAGTACATCAGACCTAATCCACTCTGGCCTACTGGATTGCCTAACTCTGCAGCTTTTTTGAAATATTTATACGCTGTTTCATTGTCTTGCTTAACAATGTCACTTCCTTCTAAATAAATCTGCGAATAGAAAACATGTGAAAAGAATATATCATATAATTGCAATACATTTGACAACCATGCAACTTTGTAACCATGTAACATTATAGATATAAGTATTATTGTTAAAATTTCATTTTACCTTTC
>NW_017306160.1:1774859-1778277 GCF_001594115.1 Trachymyrmex septentrionalis
TATAACATTATAGATATAAGTATTATTGTTAAAATTTCATTTTACCTTTCCAAGGAACGCCATAGCTACTGGATTGCCAGCGTCAGCAGCATGTTGAAAATACTGCACTGCTCTTTCGTGATCCAGAGGAACTCCTCTGCCTCCTTGATAATGAAGTTGTCCAAGTCCGACTTGTGCCTGAGTATCGCCCTTTTTGGCTAACAATTGATAGTATTCTATTAAATCTTGATCAAAAATTCCAGAAGTATATCCTGGATTTTCATGTTCGTCCAAGAGTCGAACCCGCTGAACTACTGGACCACCACTCAGCGAGACTTCTTCCGCAACCTTCTTCGCCACCTTTCGATAAAAGTCTAAAGCACGTTCACAAGAGGCTGGTGTTGTTACACCTGCCCAATTACGATAGCCCATTACCATTTGAGCACGAACATCACCACCGAGAGCAGCTACAGTATAATGAAGTAAAGCTTTTGCTTGAGATGCATTAACTCCACCAATACCAATCGCATACAAAAACCCCATTCCCTGTATACAAACATAAGAGAATTGATTATAAAATTTTGCCAAAACTTAATGTTACTTATTACGTACGTACCATATGAGCAGATGGGAGTCCAGTATCCGCAAGTTCCTTGAATATTTTAAATATATTAGGTATATCATTAATAGCTACTTCCAGAGTAGTCGAACCCAAGGGAGACCCAAGTAATCTTGCCCATGTCAATATAGATTTTGCCTCACGATGACCTAACTTTGCTGCCTCAACGAGCAATCTATAACCCTCTTCTTTGTTTGCACGCATCGCATTTATGATACTTTCTGCTTTCTTGAACAATTGCTCGGCTAAAAAAAAAAAATTATAGTAAAGATCATTAATAACACAAATAAAATATCATTGTGTCATCTGATAAGAACAAAGCGTGTCTAAATTTCAAGTACCTGCTTGTTGTTCCACTGACAATGGCTCTTGGACCTCCTCCTCGAGCGTTTCGTACAGCTCTTGATCTTCCCAGGATTCCATATCCTCTTCATCCAATGATCTCTCATTTAAAACTATAGTGTCTGTGTCTTTTGTCTGAGCTATCATAGTCTTCATCCATACGTTCCTTGTTCCTGGATTCTCCAGAGTCTCTTTGTTGGCGGTCTCCGCCTTGCTCTCTCCATCCTCCTTTTTACCAGTCTGCTTGTTGAGCTTCTCGTAGATCGGATCGGACGTCGGTACGAGCTTCATTATCGTGTCACGAAGAGCACTCAGCTCGCGCAGTTGTTCGAAGGCATTCTCGATATCTTCGATCGCGACCTCCTCCTCCGTTTCTTCATTAGTATTCGATTTCTGCGTAATATCGCCGCGCTTCTTCGAGCCAGTCTCCAGTTCCGCGGTGCTCAGGAGAAACAACGCTAGGAGCGGCAAGAACATCATCCTCCTGTTGGACTTCATAGCTTCGGCGAGAATTCAAACGCTGGGTCTCATTACAAATCTATAAACGCCGGTGACCTTAACGTGCTCATCGCCCTCTCGGGCACGCGGTTATACGAGAGACGCGCGATTGATCGCATTTGACACGTACATACGTGGACATTCGCGAGAGCCGTCTCGCCTCTTCGACCAATTACGTCATTAGGACACGTCAATACACATCTTCCCGCGGCCGACGGATGTCAACAAAAACAGTAGGCTCGCGATCGACCAAACGAGGACTCGTCACGAGTCGTGCGTAAACGCGTTCTGATACACCACGCGGGAAAACATTCGTCGAGTCAGCTGTTCACTTCTAAAAGCGTGCAGTCGCTATAATAAACGTGGCCTCACCGCTCTCACGTCGTCCGTGCCGTACACGAATGCGTATTACACCTGATTACACTTTGTTTACACCGCGCAGTAGCGACATGTCCTCATCACGTCTGCTCACGTCCACCGTGTCCACCGTGTCCACCGCGTCGACTGAATACGTGCGAAATACCTTTTTCCTCGATTATATAAAAAATTCTGATGTGATTTGTATATATCCTTTGTCTCCACTCAGAACTTTTGAATTGGAACGACGTAATATGTTTTGCGTTTTAGATTCTATTAGATAAGGATAGATAAGTAGAGGAAAAAATGATGATAATAATAATAATAATAATGTCGTCTTCCGACGGAATTAATTAAGCCGCTAAGTTGCCCCAACTGCACTTTGTAGAAGTTGGCAGACAGATTTATAAAAGTTTATAGGTTAGCTGTTCAAAAAGTTTTATTCCGATTGTATTCGTGAACGCGCTTTGAACGAATATGATTTTGTTTTTTTTCGAAGTTTCATAAAAATTGAAACATTTCAGAATTCGAATAATGATTTTTTTATACGAGAAGTAAAGAATACGTGACAATCGCACAACCGCTGGCAACCATTGCAATAAGAGACTGCGCAAAATGGAAGAAAGATTAGAGGAACAGGAGTAAGTGTTAAGATTTTAACTTATCACACACACAGAGACTGATTACGCCAGAATACACGGTGGTAGGTTAAAATCTTAATAATTATTCTTATTTCTAATATTTTCCAATCCGATCTACAATTGCGCAAACATAGTTGTAAATAATTGTAAGAATCGACCAATCACCAATTAAATACGAAAAGAATATCCGACTGTGATTGCTGAATTCTTACAACTATGATCACTTATATTCTACAATTGCGTAAATGTAGTTGTAAGCAGAATTGGAAAGCGTTATTTTTTTCCATTACTTTTCTGTTACTTTTTATAATAAACAATTTGATATAAAAATTCTTTCCCAACTTTGGCGCAACCTTAACATTCAGTTAGAAAACATTGCAATGTCATGTTTATTATAAAAAGTAACGGAAAAAGCTTCCCAGTTCTGATTGTGATTGTAGTTGTAAAGCCTATTCTACAATTGCGTAAGCGTAGTTGTAAAAATTCACCAATCACATCCGAATACGAGAAGAATATTTAACTGTGATTGGTCAATTCTTACAACTACGTTTACGCAATCGTAGAATAGGCTTAAAAATTAATTAATCACAGTCAAATATTTTCTTCTCTTCATATTTGATTGCGATTGATTAATTTTTACAATTACGCTTACGCAATTTTAGATCAGACTTTATGGGCTTTTTATAATAAAGGTGTATTTTCACGAGCCATACAAATTACTGAAATATATTATATTTTAGTGGCTCAAACTGGCCGTTTCAGCGATAAAAAAAGATCACGTGATAACTTTTATCGCTGAAGCGGCTACAGTTTGAGCGGCTTATGAAAATTATGTGAAAATGCACCTGTTATTATCCAAGCTTTATAGAAGCATATTGGAGTATGATGGTGCACGTGCATGCAATGAGAACAAACCTAAAGCCTCTATTCTTACATACATATATATATTATATATATATATATATATATATTGTATATATAT
>NW_017306160.1:1779149-1783960 GCF_001594115.1 Trachymyrmex septentrionalis
ATATATATATATATATATATATATATATATATATAATTCTCATTCGTATCTTTATTAATTGGCCTGCGATCTACTTGATGGTATAAATGCTTTGAAGCATTCTTTGATTGATCAATTAGTAAAATTCTTTCTTCTGATTGATCAATCAAATGCTTCAAAGCATTTGTAATGTTAAGTGAACTACATCCTTTATTTATTTCTTCAGCTTATGTTTAAATATTTTTCACATTTGTTAAGTATTTAAAAATGTCAATTGAACACAATTCTGAATCATAAATCGTGAATGCAATTGAAAAATGCTTAAATCCCTTCCAAATATAGAATTACATTACATTAATGATGATTTTAATTAATATACACATGACATAAAAAATGTATTACGTTCATCTTAAAATTGGCAAATAGTACACGTAACACACGGTATCACGTGAACGTTTTTTACGCACACAATCTTGCTTAATATCTATAAACACGTATGCAATCATTAGCATACATCGCATATTGATGCGCAGACAAACAGTCGTTTAATCGTAATTGTCTAATTTTTTTTAACCTTTATATTTCAAAAATTTACTGCTCGGATTTTTGTAATTTATTTACTATATATCTTTATAGTTCATTTTTTCAAAACTTTCTTGCTGCGGTATTTTAATTTCAAAAATTTTAGACTCTCATAGTCCAAAAAAAAATTAACTAAAGAGATAAAACTTAATTGCATTTGCATGGAGTTCTTTTTCTTTTATACATACATATGTCCCCTTAATTCCTCAGCAAGACACACAGCGGTTAAACAATTAAAAGTTATACCTACTAATTATGTATATCTACAAGATATCTAAAAATAATTGAACTTGTGAGTAATGCAAAAATTCAAATTAATACATTTTTTTATAAGAATATGAAAACGTCATTCTGGAAAAATAATGTTGAAATAAAGTTTATTTATATACAAAAAATAATTACACGATGTTGCGCCATTAATTTATATAATCGGTATTGCTCAAAATATATTTTGCGTATATTTTTAGACTGTAAGACACGAATAAATCAAAGAAAATATAATAAAATAAAGATATATGTATATAATAATAATAGTAAAAAAAAACATAATAATAATAAATTACTTATATATGTGTATATGTGTTTATATTTAATGAAATAAATTTCCAGAAATTAAACTTTAAATTTTTCTAAAATCATTCTCAATTTTTTTATAATATCAATATTTTTATATAAGTGTGTTATAATTACTGATATTACCCTGGCGAAAATAAAAATTGGAGCATAAACCAAATGTAAAGGAAGAGTATAACTGAAGTTTTTCACCAAAATTTTTAGGAAGCATAAATTAGAACAGCACTTTTTTTATGTTCCATTGTTCCAATTTACGTATACCTTCATAGAAGGCTTGTTGATATTTCTGTTATCTTCCTTTATATTCGGCTAAAGGCGCTTCCAGATGATACAGTCAATATATACGCCAACTTCGCATACATTCACTAAATATTGATCTACATTCAATATGGATAATTACGTATGTCATGTATGTGTATGATGTTTGCATACGTTGATCATATCGTCTAGAGGCGCCTTAACGCTCCGATTTTTATTTTCGCTAGGATAATGATATAACAAATAGAACTTACATCAAGATAGATGCGTCTTTTTAATTGAGAAAATAGATTTAAAAGAAATTTGAAATAAAAAATGAAACAATAATGGCAATAAACAAAAAATTATGCTTATTCATATTTTTCAAAAGCTTTTCGTTTTATTTCGCAAATCCTATGAATATTAAATATCTTTGAATTTTATCATTATTTACAGTTATAATATTTACACAGCATTATTTATGATAAGGGCCCTTACTGTGTCGTTGTCCGTCACTTTAGCGTGCAACTGTGCATTTTGCTTCTTTTTCTTTCTTACATGGCGAAGAATTTTAAAGCTGCTTCACGCTGTCAAAATATAGTGTCAGCACATAGTGTTAATAATTCAATGAATTGCCTCTATTAAACATAATAGTTTTAAGACAGTTCGAAGAGAGAAGGAGAATAAGATTAATTAAATATCTAATTGTATTGTGTTTTAAATTGTGACAGACAACTAATTAAACAAGAAAAAGAAAGAAATAAACCCGGAAAAATACGAAGTGCAAAAGTTTCAAGTTAACTTTAACATTACATATGTACATATAATGTTTACGAAATTAATTCTCTATTACTTTTTCTCTTTACTAACCTAAAGCAAATGTATAATTTGCTAATAAATGTATAATTTACTGATAAATGTATAATTTACTAAGTTCTCTTTCCTGTTTTTTTAAATTCGACAGATTTCTATTCAAATAGCATAGAATATTTAATATTTATTACTATTTTTTTGAATTGTTATATAAATATATTGTATAAGCTGTATTGGAAGTATCATTAAAATATACAGGTTAAATGTTTTTTATAGTATTTATGATAAATATGAATAAATATAAATAAATATTTTTTGTAATAATTTTGTAAATATTTCTAAAATATTTGTTGAAAACGTCATTTATTTCACGGAGTGTAAATAACCATCCTATTTTACATAATAAAACAAATTTGTTTTGCAATTAGAAGTTTTCTTCGCTAAAATAGAACTACTTTAGATCATTTATAAAAGAAGTATATTTTAACTATATGTTCCATCTTTTTGATAACACCGTTATTGATCAAATATTCCTCTCCTTAACATTCCGTCTAATGGATCATCGAAATAGCGATTTCCGTATTAAAGATTTATTCGCTAATTTTTTATTAAATATTTTCATAACATTTACGATAAACATTTCATAATATAAGTGAATAGTGATAAATCTTTATAACCTTTGTAATCTAAAAAAATATTTACAAAATATTTTGATAAATGTTTTGTAAATATGCAAATAAAACTTATAAGTATTTTATTAAGTATTTTATAAATATTGTATATTCTAAAACAGGCATTCATATATTTTGTTTATTTTTCGGACTATACATTCATATTTTCTTTTAAATTATTTTTTACGTGATGTTTTCTTAATGTGAATAATATTTTTTCGTTTTCTGGAATTTCTTTGTCAGAAGAATCTTATTTTACTGCATACTTAATGAGATATGTTTTTAATTTTTTTTTTACCAAAATTCGACTTATATTTTCAACATAGTCTTCTTTTAAAAAGTTACTAACTTTATTAAACTACTCTCATATATCTACAATATAATAATTATAACACAAAGAACGAGAAAAAAAACACTAATATTTTAGAATTACGAAATCTGTACATCATTTTTCCCATTTGTGTATTTTATAGTTTTAAGTATAAAATAGTTTAATCTCGTGTGTGTTGTTTCTAAAGCAATATTCTTTACTTCTAATTTTACCGCCTACAAATATTTTTTCGACACAATTGCATATGTATATTTAACGCATTTAAAAAAGGACTATTTATTTTAACAAATTATATATTTTACAGAAAAAATATTTATTCTAAAACAAATATTAAAGAATTGGAAGTTTATAAGACATTCAAGCAAAAGATGTGGAGTTCATAAAGAATATTATTGCTAATTGTATCATTGCACGAACATCTCGTAAACTCATTTAACACTTTATTGCAATTATCTGTAAACGAGTCAGTTACTATTTATTTTAACAAATCACTATTTTATCATAATAAAAACTAATCGCCAAATTATATCTTTAACGCGTGTCACTTATGTAATATATTAAAGATATCTTATATAAAGTTCTCCTTAAGAAAGCAGGAGCACGGAGTTTTACATAACGTTTAGTGGATAAGAAAATGCGTAAGAAAATGAATCAATCAAAGTCCTTTATTTCTTTCCTTTCTATAAAATAAAAGACTCCGATTGGTTGAATTTTTTTATGCTTTATGCACTATGCGTTATGCAAAGATCTGTGCTCCGGCCTTAAAACTCTTATGCAGCCACAATAGAAGGAATAAGGAATTAAGAATAAGGACCAACGATTTCGACCTATCAGAAACCGTGTATTCCAGTGTATCCAATTTCTGGTTCCACTTGTATTCTGGCTGCATTTTAAATTCGGTCTTACCTCTGTTTATTTTTTTTTTATCAATTAAATGTAAGAATTCCCAACAAAGCTGAAAACTAATCATCTCTATATATATCCTCTGATTACTTAATTATTTTAATTAAACTTAATTATATATTAATTAAAAGTTATTACATTTTACAAAAATAATACTAAATTATACTTTGCAAAAAATGTGCAAGAAAAATAAAATAATGCGATTAAGTTAATTTTAAGTTTTGCAGTTTTAGCAATTTTTTAATCTAACACTGTCCGATAATAAATAGCGTTTTCCGATTAAAAAAAAAACAGAATAATGTTATTTCATTTTGCGTTTTATATTGACAAACGAGTGCTGCGGCTCGATTAGTGCTCTCGAGACTTTGAAATCATTTTATCTTTGTTTACTGTAGTTAAACAAAGATAAATAATGTCCACGAGCGTAGTGAGTGTGAATCGATCTTCGGTTAAGGATGTGATGATTCATTGCAATTCATTATATCACACTTATACTATCTGTAGTCTTTGCTGAAAGGTACGAGGTACCCAAAGTTAACCGGAAATGGTTAAGACTGAATTACTGGACCTCGTTGAACCTCGTCGGCGTGGCGCAGCCTTAAAGTTCACCGCGCAGCTGGAAATCCGCTCATTCGGTAGAGGGGAGAGGTAAGCCAGGCTATGCATTGTAGAGAGGGATGGCGGCAGTGGGGGAGGGAGGAGGAGAAGCGGCGGAGGGGGGG
>NW_017306160.1:1784060-1798905 GCF_001594115.1 Trachymyrmex septentrionalis
GGTTAGCAGCCCCGATAAATACGGGCCTGAGCGGTATGGAATCGTCTTTCGGCATTGTCGCTTCGTGAACACCCGTGTATTCGAATAACATCGGTCGACGTCACTTGGAGTGCCGTTTGCGGGTCGCTGGCGCGCGTCGGTTCGAGCAGTGACTGATAAGTAGTCTCCGCCGGAGAGCGGGCCTTTACTCGAGTTCGCGATTTAAGCAGGTGTGCATGGTGGTTACGAGAAGATCATCGTCGACGATGTCTGTGATTTCTTGATATCGGAAAAATTCAGCACTTTTCCAGCGGCGGAGGACACGGTGGGCAACATTCGGGGAGGCCGTTCGTTTCGGAGCGTTCCTCCGAGCTTCGTCGGGCCGGAGACGCGATATGCCTCGACGATAGGTCGTTTAGGAGGTTTGTCTACGTCCGTCCGTCCGTCCGCTCGTTCCTGCACGTGCTAACCGCCACGAGTACTATCTATACGCTAAAACGCCGGCTGACCGATTTCTCGTTACTACATTACACGTTGATTACGTTATCGTGTACGCGAACGCGCACGGTTTCGCAACACGTTCTACATAAACATATCTACGTGGAAATAATTCTGCCCGTGGCATCTTGTTTGTTTACGGCAATTCGCCGCTCGTTTTCCTTCCTTAGGATTTAAATGCGATCGTCGCTCAATCGATCGCCGTATGCGCGCGCGAATAAGAAATCAGCGGGCGTGCAGAGAAGAACGGCGAAGAATCGGTCGCGACGACCCGACCGACCGGACGCGATAACACTTGACTGATAAAAGCGAGAAAGACAAGATATTGCCGCTGTGATTTCGGATTGGTGATACTTTTGTCTTTTTCTCTAACAATAAGTTCTAAGTCTCCGAACTTGTGCGCTCCCCGGACAAATGGTGGAACGGAAGCACTGGCCCATGGAGGACAGCGTACAAGGGACCTCGAGCGCCGTCCTCGAGGAGATCTTCTACGTGACGTCGAAACGGAACACGTATTACAAGGTGAAGCTGACGGAGAAGGGTCTGAGCTTGCAAAAGGAGCACAATGGCGCGACGAAGATCGAGACGATCGCCTTAGGTGACATCATCGGTTGCAGATGCATGCGGTCGAAGCGCAGGAACGCGGGCAGCTGCGCCTGCCGACCGGGCGCGTCCAAGTCGCAGATGAAGCTGGTGGAATCGGCCGAGCTCTACCAGCAGTGCGACGAGCTCGACACGTCGGCGTACCTCTACATATACGCGTACACGTTGAAAAAAACGCGCATGAAGGTCACGCTGAGGCGCGAACGTACCACAATTACTTTGCGCTTCCGCAGCTTCGACAAGTACGAGGATAATTTGCGGGAGGCCAGCAGGTGGCGATTAGCGATCAAATGCCTGGTCGCCAACGTGCCGGTGCCGAAAAACCTTATGAGTCCCAGCCACGGCAACTTGGAGACTTTGGTCGGGGGTGAGTTAGGATCCGTCTCGATTATATTGTTTTTCACTGGAGATTCTCTGATCATTGATCGATTGGACACGGAGCAAAAATAATGCATTGATTAACAACGTATTTCATACGATTCTGTGTTCTACGTTAAGCCGTAATCGTATAAGCGATTGCCGATTGTTATTCGCGATTACTTTTTTAACTTAATCAGCGTAAAACAATCGGTGGCTGTTTTATTCTGATTGATTGAAATGTAGCGCTAATCGTAATCCAGTTGATAATAAGAAATTACGGCTCTAGATAAATAAAATTGTCGATACGAGTGATAAAATATTTTATCGATGGTAATATCTTTCTTTTTTCTAGATCAATTTCTGTGTTTTTCTTTGCAAATTGATCTTTCATAGAGTCGGAATATAACAACAATAACGGCATTCAATGGTACATCTGGCTGCACGTCTAAGGGCCGGTTGTTCCACCTTTTGGTAAATTTTACCTTAGGTAAGTAGCAAGATTTCCCAATCATATGCGCGGATTGTCAGATTTATCTGACAGGTAAAATTTACCAAAAGGTGGAACAACCGGGTTTAAAAAAGAGTAAAAATAGATTAAACAGATATTAATTTATTACATCAAATTTGATTTACGAAATCAAATTGTAAGCAGCAATTATAGCTGATTGCAAAATATTATTTTGTTGTCTATCAAATGATACCCATTAATTTTTTTTTCTAATTTTACAACGGCTTTATTTATCGAACGTTTTAACTTGAAACATTTTACAGAATGATGAAACATGCCTTACACCAAGATATATAATACATATACATATTCAATTCTGATATTTATGGAATTATATACTACTCGAACGTATGTAGGATAATCGAATCTATATCAGGAAATTAATGTTATCTATAATCCCACATAGTTATCTGTGTTACGAAACTTCAATAGTTTCGTTTATGAATTATGGCTATTATTCATAATTAATTCTTTATTTATTTAAATTCATTCATTATTTATTTAAAAATCTAAGTTATATTTTAAAATGTAAATACAATGTCTGTAATTTGTTTAAAATAGAAGGAAGGCTACACTGAGAAAAAAAGTTGTTTATTTAACCTTCGTGCATTTATGCTATTGTTTTATGACATAACACAAAAACGAGCAATCGTAACTGGATATAAATATAGGTCGCATATTCATAATCGATTCTTACATTCAAAATCATAAATACATACCGAGAAAAAAAAATTATTTGCTGGACTAAAAATTAATTTACTTTGTCTTTATTTCTTTTATAAGACTATACATATTTAAAACAAATATATTATATATGACTTAAACATATACATTCTCTATAACGAAAGAAATAATGACGAATTAAATTAATTTAGTCAATAAATTATTTTTTTCTCGGTATGTATTTAAGACGATCTTAAATGTAAAAACCGACTATGAATATTATAATTAATATCCGATCTACGATTATTCGTTTTTGTGTTATGTCATAAAATATGTTATATTGCATGTATGCGCACATAGGTCATTATCTTCTTTTTTATGATTGCTTTAAAATTATATATGTCATTATATATCTCATTCAGACTTGCGCATTTCTAGTAATCGGAGTAGGCATGACTGTGATACAGCGTGTTTTCTTATTAATAATAAGCCACCCAGATAGAAAAAGAAGAATTCACTCGTATGTAAAAGAATTTAAAAAGGATTCAGTTGTTATGCCATTATTTTCAAATTCATTTTCAGATGCAAAAAGAATTCTTTTCAGAATTGTTCAGAAAAAGAATTCTTTTTGTCTGAAAATGAATTCTAAATTAATGACATAACAACTGAATTTCTTTTTCAATTCTTTTTCAATTCTTTTTGAACTCTCTGTGCTATCTGGGCAGATATGAAGAAAGATTCTATTGCTAGAGTTCTAAAGATTATTTAGTGGAAATAAATAAAAATAATATAAAATTTTTTTAAATCAATGTCAAGAAGCCGAAAAATTAAAATTTGTTTTTATTTTTTCGCATACTTTTAGCTATAAAGCTATAAATTTTTTCTTTTTTGATATTTTTCTTTTATCACTCACTCAGAGGCGTTCTGATTTCCATTCCTCAGGTGTTATGTTATCCTTGTTTAATGTTCGATAAACAAAAATAATATGACATCCGGGGAGCACTTAGGACTATCCAGGTAGAAATCCAAATATGCTTCAGATAAACAAAAGTATTATATATGAAAGAAACTTTTTTGCTAAGAATATATAACAATCTTCGATAGCAATCGGTTATAAAAATTTAGCTAGATACGAATTTGAAAAGGATTTTATTGGATTATCAAAATAATTATATACGCTATATTCCTAAAATGTCAAAACTTTTTGCAGCATTGCTCATTATATTTTGAGCGCTCTACATAATTATTTTAATGGTCCAATAAAATTATGTTTAAATCTTTATTTGCCTAAATTTTTCAATATTTCAGCAAAGTTATTTTTTCCGTGTAATGAAGTAAAATTGATTTCGATTTTTCATAAATAGTTTCGTTTGAAAATTCCATAATAATAATTGGAATGTCGGAAATGAAATAATTTAATTTTTGTTCCGAGAATATGGCAAAGCGATAGTATTGATAATATCGTATATTTAGGGATTCCCTTTCACAGAAGTGCGGAAGTAACTTTGGTTTGAAGCTTTTTTTTTTAATATTTGATTCTTTTCTTGCATCAGAGGCTGTCTGGTGCATCTATATCGAGTACGTAATGATCCCTTATGCTCTCTCCGTGTAGTACTTTTGTGTGCAAATGCCAATTGCATATGGGCTACAACGCACACTTACACAGTACAACATACTATATTTTAGTGATTAGTTCCTGGAGATCATGCGTTTTCATAACTCCTTATGTAATCTGTAATTCCTAGTAAAGTCATTACGCATAGACCATGTGATCTCGTGATTTAAGTTTTAGCAATGAAGATATAAGGAACACGTGCTTATATGTGTGTGTTTTTTTCAATCTCTGTATGAATAAGTGACGTTTCATAATCAGTTTCAAAATTTTGTAGAAATGATGAAATAAGAGTGGGAAATAAGATAATACATATTTTTCACAATGTGATAGTTCTTAAGAATTTCATGGTACTGAAATTTTGTAAAATATAAGATGTCTTTTCTCGTAAAGCGACTTTAGAGCCTTTTTTAGAAACTTTTTTCCGAAACGTGAAAAAATTATTGGATTCTTAAAAATGAAATGACATTGTTCGGTGAGCATGAAATGAGCTCCCGAAAAAAAATGTTATCTATGTATATGAATTATTTTATATATAATTATAATTATATATAAAATACATTTTTTCTCAGGGCACAGCTATGACTCGTAAATTTCTAATTATTATATATGTATTATATATGACTTTTTAATTATTGTAAAAAATTTTTAGAAAGACATTTGCAAAATAAAACTTGAAGGTTTTTGAGCATGAAGATTTATATAACTGACACTTGAAGATTTATATAACTGACAGAAAAATGTATTAAATTTTAATAAATATTTGAATAGTATATTAGCTGAATATTTACTTAAATGTCATACATTTATCTGGTTACATAAATTATTAATTTGATTTAATTCATTTTTTTTATTTAATAAGCGTTTTATTTATAGTAAGTAAATGTGTTAAGTACTAGAGAGTCAAATAATTATTTATTAAAATTTAGTACATTTTTTCTCAGTGTATTATAAATAGTTCAAAGTTTGGAAATATTACTTTTTCCATTACTTTTTCATTATTTTTTATAATAAACATGACGTTGCAATTTTTTATAACTAAAGTTATGCTAAGGTTAGACAAATCGATCTTTGCAATCTTAGCATAATCTTAGTGTTTAGTTATAAAAAATTGCAACGTCATTATCAAATTGTTTATTATAAAAAGTAACGCTTCCCAGCTCTGTATAATACTGATTTTAGCATATCGCTCCGTCGACAGAAAAAAAAGTAACATAAGTAAAAAATTAGCATTTTTTAGATAGTGAAAATTGGCTTAAAAGATTTACGTATTTTCATGGAAAAACGATAGTTGTAGTTCTCAAACAAGTGTTTGTTTATATGGAAAAGTGTTACAACTCTGATTACGAGTCAAATTTGTATTATATTGTACTAGAGTTGCAGCATTCGTAATTTGAAAACTCGTAAGTTTTGAAGAATACATTACAATTGAAAGTAACATGGAAAGAAAGTGAAATTTTGCGTATTCACTATTCTAATTAAAACATTCCATTTAAAAAATGTTTTACTGAAAAGTTGCTAATTTTGAAATTTATTTATACTCTTTTATCAACGAAACGATACATGTTTTAACTTAGTTTAAAATCAATTTCTTTAATGATAATTAATGAGAAGATTGTCTTGATTTAGAATTTATGGCAAAATAACATTGAAAAAGTATTATCTTTCGATTATTAACATTGAAATTTTTTTAGGGAATTAAATCAATCAGTGATAAGCTTTCGCTTAGATGGTTCTAAATAGATTTATTTATATGTACATATCTAATGTGCAAAATGCTAATAGTTTCGATGTATTATTCTTAAGTTTTATCTAGTCTGATTTCAACTAATTGTATATGGACATTCGTTAATTATTATCTCGCATATTTGCATATTAAGTGTAAAAAAATTACAAGTAAACAAGATTGATCGAAAAAGTGTAGAGGATTGAAAAATTATGTTAATCGTTTTATGTTTTAAAATGTTTTTCTCTCTCGTATTTTAAAATAAATTGGCAAAAATTATAAAAGTGATTAATATTTAACACTAAAATGTAATTATATAACTTTATGCAAAATGATATCTTTTTAATTACTGAATCATATTAATTATTATGATTTAAAGAAAAACGAAACCTTATGATAATAAAGTTTTTAAATCAAAGTAATATGTAAAGTGAATTAGTAACTTACCCCTGTAAAAATTAAAAATGCTACTAAAAATGCTATCGAAAAATATTATTAAAACTGTTAAGGAAATTAGAGAGCAATGCCTGATCATGATTGTTATCTTGGCAGGAATCCAAGACCTGATATAAATCATTGTACTATCGATAATGATGATGAATATGTAAAATACATTTTTAAAAACAATAACTTTCTATAAACGAAGTGCTAAATAAAATTATAAATAAAGATATAAAAATTAAGTTACTGAATTTTATATTAATTCTTAATAACAAAAATATAGTAGTAACAGAATTGAAACTTTTTACAAATGTAGATCTGGACTGCTTGTAAATTAGAATAGTAAAAAAGATATAAATACTAAAAAAGAAAAGAAATACTAAAAAAGATTTTTTAATTTATTTTATCATTTTTAATACAAAAATCAATTTTTATCGATTTTTTTCCGGAAAAATACTGATTTTCTCCACTGGCATGAACTTTATTTAAAAAATGTGAAATTTTTTCAACTCTGAGATAAATAATTTAACACCATAAAAATCATGATTAGTTATTTTAGTTTCTTTATAAATATTTGTTTTTACCAATATTTCTTTATAAATATCATCAGATAATCATTCAAAATCGTCAACTAATTCAAAGTTGAGTAATACGTCCATTTTATGTCTGCAATTACGATATCTTACTGATTTCTATGTTTTATTAAGGAGTTTTTGCAGTAACGTGAATCCAGATATGATGAACGCTAAAGTTACGTTATCTTAATTAATTGTTAAGAAGAAAACTTGACCTTAGCATTCATTGTACCCGGATAAACGGTATTGCAAAAACTTCCTATTGTATAATACAAATACGATATGTATACGTGAGACGTTATATTTTTGTGACATTGACTTTTGCTCGATTGCGGACACAATTGTGTCATAACATTATCGCGGTATGCATGAAAGTGTCTCGATTGCGAAATGCAGCTTCCAGGTTTATAGTTTTTCCAATCTTTCTTTTGGCATACGTTGCATGATTTCAACATCGATATCTGATTGAAATCTTTCCACGATGTACACATGCATGCGTTCGCGCGAACACGATTCAGCATTATTGTACATAAACGTCATTTTCAAGTACAAAGAGGAAAGTCCGGTATGCCGTTTTATTTACGTTCGAACTTGAGAAATCCATTGCGGTAATAATGTTTAAATGGTAACAGCAAAGTCCGGTATCTTTGCCTATTAGGTAGCATTCGAGCATCGAGTGTACTAATGTTATAAATCTAACGATCTTGTCTATTTGAAGAAAGTATAATAATATGCGAAAATCATCCATCAAGTATTTATATCGGAGACATTGGCTGCGTTCAGCAGATTCAACAGTTGAGAACGCTCGCTGCTATTGATGTATTCTTTTAAATCTAAAATGCTGATTGGATGATCTAAAAGAATACAACAATAGTAGCTCTTACTTAACTGTTGAGTACGCTGAATACGCGTCCATTGATTGCCACTTGATATATGATTACGATTATCGTATCTGAATTACAAGAAAAGAGTACATGTGTATAATTTTTTATGCGTTGAATGTAGATATATAATAAAATAAAATTTTTAGAACATAATTTTTTATTGACAATTCTTATTAACATAATTTTATATATATAAAATTTTAATTAATGAACTTTTGAATGAAGTTTTACTTAAAAAAGAATACAAATACTTTTAAGAGAATGCGGTTAATAACTCAATACACGATGAATTCATGCCATAATGATAAATAATCGACAAAAATTGATATTATAAAAATAATTTTTAAAATATCCCTTTCTGTCTATCGGCTTTTAAAAAAGAAAGAGAACTCTTTAAGCTTCGCTTGAAATCAAAGAAATGATGGTGCGATCGAGCCTTAGACGCGCAGATCAGAAAATTGTACAGAAAATTATTTTTTTTAAACATCTATGTTTATTGATAGATAAATTTATATATCACACAAACAAAATAAGATATAACACAAATTTGTCATATCTTATTCTTTAGCGATAATCTATACTTTATCTTATTTTTGATCATTCCTGAAGGTCACAAAACCATCATTTACGTACAAGCTTAATTAACAAGTGTTATAAGTTTATACTTCTTTTTTCGTATCATATTGTAATCGCTGTTCATAATAGCGTCATATCTTTAATCAAATATGCACTGACGTCGGCAGTATCGAAAGTATTAGTCTATTTATCTTGTCATTTGTACGCACTTGTTATTACTTCGAACGCGGAAATGGTGGGAAAGGATTGCGTGCTCGTAACAAGTCGCCGCGATGCAAATTACATTATGCTTGTGGTTACGTAACACATTATTTATGGTAAACGCTGATATGGAATTGAAAAACAATAAGCACCTTTCTAAGCGGACTATCGTTGGGAGAGTTTTACGAGAAAGCCGACAGTTGATGCGTTTCTCTATGCGTTTCTCTATTCTCTATACACACATATTCCAGAAAGCGACAAGATTTCCATGAGTCTCTTGTCTTCTTGAGTTTTTGCGCGATGCCTTAAGTAACTTCGATTTAAAAATGGAAAGGCTCGGCTAGATCAACGTACGCGTATCCTTCTTTTTTCTTATTCTTTTTTAAGCAGTTGCGAATTATGGTATGGTATATTGTCAGTTGATGCTCTCACGAGGAAAGATGCGAAACGAGATTGGCAAGCAAGTTTTCCATTACGCAGATAACTTGCCTAATCTAAAATTCCTTTCATCCTGTTCAGTTGATTTGAAATGTTGTTTAATTTTATTGATAAATTGTAAATTATGGACCTGTTCGCATAATCTTATCAATCTTTAATATATTCATGTAATTACTCAAAGAAGAGTCTTATGCGACTCTATCAATAAAACGCACTTGGTCTAATATTTTCCAAGTAACTCTTGCACAAACATCCTTTGATGTTTTGTTTTTATTATTTTCATTAATACAGTTGTTGATAATGCTTTTAGCGCTGATCTTGTGCCATTATATTTTTCTTATCTCGACATTGAAAAAAAATATTGTATATTATCATTTATCTTATTATTACTGATGTTGAACAATAACGCTCTGTGACATTGAGCGTTACAGGCTATTTAATATTAGATTGCAATTATCTAATTATCTGTTATTGCAAGTAAATAAATGATAATTATAAAAGTAGATATAAAGGTAGGTATAAGTTTTTTCTAACTTGTGTATTATAAGGAATTTTCGATTTTTAAATATTAAAGAGGTATACGAGAGGAGGTATGACTGATATTTCCAAATAATAAAAAAATTATGAAAAAATTGCAGGTTATTCGGCATTAAAAAGTAATATAAAAAATTTAACGACGTTTTATCATCGGATAAAAAATTATTTCAACAAATAGTATTTTTTTATCTGCTCTAATTAAAAGGTATAGAAATGTATTGTAAATGTAAAATAATGACAAAAATCTCAATGTTTTTATATAAGTACTTAAAGTATTTAAGAGATTCATAAAAAATTACATTGCGATATAGAAATTTATTGTAATAATAAATTTTAATAATGAATTAGCAGTTGGATCAAGCTTGCAGGGTGCATTTATTTTTATTACTTACTTTTTTTATAACTTACGTAATATTATTTATTTAAACATATTGTTAAATATATGCATAATCAAATTAATATGGCGTTGATTTTTTGGTACACGTAATGCTTTTCTTGTATTTCATCAGAAAAGATAACTATTTATACTTTTTTATATGTCATAGTCGCACATGGAAGATACAACTGCTACCTATTATGCAATCATGATTAAGCTATTACTTATTTGGTGTCAAGTCAGTTATCAAAGTACATATGTCTACAAAGCGAATATATGAGTCTCTATGAGTGACAAAAATGTGTTACGAACATTAAGTCCTTAACGCGATTGTGAATATATCGAAACAGGACTTGAATAGTATGTTTTTCAATGTGGACTTGTTTGCTGAAAACGAAACTTTTCAGTAGCGAAATTAACTATTATGAGATTTAAATAATTAAATTAAATAGATAATTATTTAATTTGATGATTTATAATGTGCTAATTATGCATATGAAAAAAATCGTAAGAAATTCATATTATAAATAAAAGATAGCACTTTAAAGTAATATAAATTGAAAAAAAATATTTGGTTGCAAATAAATGGTAAATATGACCAAAAACGACAATTTTGGCACATTTAATTTCAATTTTCTTAAAAACTTGACGTGACAGCAATTTGGTCGCCGGATCCATTTTCGCCATCAAAAGTCCATTAAAATTGAAAAATACTTAGTTTATTCAGGCTTCAAAAAAATATCGTGTATAATTAATAGATTTTTAAATTGCTAAATTTAAATGCTTGCGTGTCGATGAGAATGAGAGATACAGCTGTTTCACATACTGAAAATTTCTTTGTCTCGGCCGACTCTTCGCTTTTTCGTGAAAAAAACATAACTTTTTCAAAGTAATAAAGAATAACGCGATGCATCCTGAATACTGAATGCTTGATGCTCTTGTGATAAGAATTTATGTTTTCTCCGGAAATAATAAACGATAAGGATCAGCGGATATGCTAAGGAATCCGTTGAGAATAGAAATTTTACTTTTCGAAAGTATCTTGTCTGAAGAAGACTTGGAATTGCATTATTTTAAAAAGTGTAGTATGCACACGTCTCGTATATTTTATTGAAATTATTTATCCGAGAATGATTTTTCGACCCAAAAACATTTTTTCGTGCCAAAAACATGAAATCGCGTTTTTCATATAACAACGAAATTACAATAATAAGAGATTCCGAGACAATATAACTCTCTTGCATTCGCTTTCGTTAATGTTTCAGCGTGTCCGGGTGAGAATCGGAAACTTCTGGTGTTGGTGAACCCGAAATCAGGACCTGGCAGAGGCAGAGATACCTTCCAAAAGAGGATCCATCCAATCTTGTCGGAAGCGGAGAGATCTTACGAGATTCACATTACCAAATGTTCTAATTACGCCCGTGAGTTCGTGCGCACAAGAGATATTTATCAGTGGAGCGGTCTGTTGATGGTCGGTGGTGATGGAATCGTCTTCGAGGTAGTGAACGGAATCTTCCAAAGGCCCGATTGGGAGAAAGCTCTGCGCGAATTACCGCTTGGGGTGATACCGTGCGGCTCCGGCAATGGTTTGGCAAAGTCCATTGCTCACGCTAAGAAGTAAGTTCATCTCTTGTTGCAGCCTAATTATCATTTTTTTTTTATCACAAAATTGCATTTTAGTAGAATTAATCTTGGATGTTGACATGTGATAAAATATTTATACCAATGATATTCCTGTTTCGTTTATTTACATTCTATATATTTTATATATTCCTGTTTCGTTTATTTACATTCTATATATTTATATATTTATATTTCATAATCCATATAAATACATATCGGTAAAGTTTTCGAAAGAATAGAATTGAATGAGAAAAATGGAATGACATTAGTCTGCGAGAAAAAATTGTTTTGACAAATTTAGCTATTTTTATGTATTTTTTGTTGAATTGAAATTCAATGTATATCTAAATATGTATATCTATTGTATAACGGGAAATACTAAAGTTCATTCAGGCAATAATCCAAAAAGTATAAATTTAATCAAGCTAGTGTTATTATTCCAACTTATCGCTCTATATACATATATACATATATACATATATACATATATACATATATACATATGTATTAGGATTATTTGTTTTATAATAAAAAAAAATGTCTCGTTTATTTAATCTTTGACCGCAACGGATCATTTGGCACAACTCGAAGCAAAAATTTCTAAAGTTCTAAATTGTAGATAAAAAAAACTTTGAACCTTCCTCTCTCTCTCTCTCTCTCTCTCTCTCTCTCTTTGTGTTAATTATCGTAAGGCAGAGATTTGGTTGCGTTCTGTCTTTCTGTCTGTTGAGATAAAGTTATTGCTAAAAACGTGTAATTTAAGAATAAAATAATGTTTCAGAGAACCGTACGATCACAATCCTTTGCTTATCAGCGCACTATCGGCGGTCAAATGTAAAAAGACGTCGATGGATATTGTGCGCGTAGAAACTAGAAATCAAATTCTTTTCTCGTTTCTGTCGGTGGGCTGGGGTCTATTGGCTGACATTGACATCGAAAGTGAACGACTTCGCGCCATCGGGGGCCAAAGATTTACCGTATGGAGCGTAGCGCGTCTAATAGGATTGAGAACATATAAAGGCAAAGTGTCATATTTACCTTGCAACAAGGTTCCCACGACAGAAAATATGGAAAACGGCAATATATATCACAAGGACTATGTCGCGGAGAATATATTGTCGCATTCGAGAAGCTATGGCGACGAATTGGACAGGTAATAATTCTGCGTGATGATAATAACGGATTTTTTAATAGAATGTAATGACAGATAACTGTACGTATTAAGGCACATATTAAGTCAGCGTGATTGTCTGTCAACGTACCACGCGCCAGATATCAAAGATGATTTCAGAGTGTATGTACAAAAGTTTTATTATCGATTCTCTTGAAGCTATTTTATATACTTGAAGATATAGAGAAACTGAATCTGCTCGAAAAATAATATCGCTGCATGTTGTGTCTATTGAAATTGAAATATATATGCACACTGCATATTCACCGAGTTTAACAACTTGTTTGGCTCTGAGAATATATTTTTGATAACTTTACACAAATATATTAAACGCAATAAGAAAAATGAAAAAAAGAGAAACGAAAAAAATAATATATTATTTAATTTTATTACTATGTTGTTTCTTTTCGCTATTTACTGAGTTTCTTTACGAAAAATAAAAATATACATAGGTGTTGTGCCAAGCCAGAATCAGAACCAAAAGATTTCTACAATACTTTCGGTGAATCATCCAACGATTTGAACGGCTACGATGATAACGACGTGATAACTGAGAACCTAGCTCTCGAGACGGAAAACGAGAGGAGACATAGACTTGACAGCTTCTATTCCGCAACCTCAGCGAAGTCGACTTATTTCAGCACAGGTTCCGCCTCGAGTTATCACAGTATGGAAGATGATAATAGCACAGAGATTGGTATGTATTAAAATTAAATGTACTTTTATTGATTTTATAACGTTAGTATTAATAAATGTATCTCGTTAAGATGCAGAAAACATCTGTAACAATCAAGTTATGTATGGGCCATCATCTACACTTCCGGCGCTAACATCGCAGCTCTCAAATTGCTGGACAACGATTCAAGGTAATTGCTTAAATAACAGAAGTTTTGCATCGATAATTTAAATTTTGAAAATTTTAAACAAATTTCTTTTTTGTTTGCTTTTCTTTTAAATACATATATTTAACTAAAGTTCTTACCGAAATATTTAGAAATTATATACGAGAGAAACAAACACTTTAGTTTTAATATTTATAATTTATAAGATTTGTGAGAGACGAGTTCAAAGACACATGTATTTGTTGTCATATAATATGGTGCCAAAGGTTGCCGCGTAATGCATCACTTATTAACCCTTTAACTCCAGTTGAATTCGAAGTAACGTCACGTACCACTTAATAAAATGCCAAATATAATGGAGCATAATTGAAAAAATATATATAATATAATACAATACATTTCAATTGCAATATTTACATTCGAAAAATAAATTCATAGAATTTTTATGCCATTTTTCATAATGTGTAAGAACTAAAAACGAATTTTATAGTGTGTATGTGTATATATGTAGAATAAATTGTATGTTTACAATTTCAGGAGAGTTCATAATGGTACATGCAGCATATCAAACACATTTGGGACAGGACTATTTTTTTGCGCCACGTGCTGCATTAGCTGATGGAATTATTTGGCTTTTAATAGCTAAAGCCGGTATATCACGAGCCAATTTAGTTCAAGTAAGCTATATTATAAAGCAGAAAGAAAAAGAAAATAGTATGGTTATACAGTGATATTATACAGTGACTTATCGTATTTGCTTATTAGTTTTTATTAGGTCTGAGTAGTGGAACTCATGTGACTTGCCCTGGCGTTGATATGATACCTGTGAAGGCATTTCGAATAGAACCTATGGAAGGAATGAGTGGACATATAACCGTAGACGGTGAAGAAGTTGATTACGGACCGCTGCAAGCCGAGATATTCTCTTCCTTAGCATCGGTGATGACACCCTGACATAAACGATAATCATGTATATTTAATGGTGATATCAAACAAAATCAAATAATCCGGATATAATTGGAGGAGAAAAATTTATTCTAGGCTAGCTTAGAGTAAATTAGTTATAAAATAGTAACACCAAATTGTTAATATGTATTATTATCTATAAAAGATATTTCGGATTGTAAATTTTAAATTGACAATCTACGTAGGCTGTTTAAACTTCATTCTATTACCATGCGATGCGCTCAGTCAAAAGGGAGAGTTCTTTTTTTCTCTTCATAATGAAGAGG
>NW_017306160.1:1799005-1807618 GCF_001594115.1 Trachymyrmex septentrionalis
TACATTTAGCCATTTTGTAAAGTTTTCTATCAGTTTGTACAGTGTATCTATACATGCAACAAAATGATATTATTTGTGCTCACTATTGTAAACTATAATATTACGCGTAAGATATTATATTTTGTTACAATGTAAAATAAATTAATGAATTGTTTCTTTTTTACATATACAAATATTTTTCGAGTCGATACTAACCAAATGCACTAGAAAATTGTAAACTTTATTATCACATTTTTTAATATGTTTGCGTCTGACATCTTTAATGCACAATAAAATGATACTGCATTGTTTACGATTTCATATGTTGCACAAATAGAATAGTATTTTAATAATAAGGAACATGCTACAGTAATCGGTTTGATTATATATCAATTATCTTATTACTTTCATTTCCATATAAAAGATAAAGAACAATACATGACAGGAATCGTATATTGTAAAAAATCGTAGTAAAATTAATTATGTATGATACGTATGTACCATACTTAAAATATTAAATTGCAAATTAAGATTTAATTATCAATATTGCTGATTAAATTTTTTCTGATTAAATTTTTCCTTTAATTAAAAGTATTATTTTCTGTGTGTGATTATTATTATATTTAATAAACACAATTGAGAGATAAGATTTAAAACAGTTATTTTATTAAATGAAGCTTTTTCCGAATTTTTATCATCTTTCATACCACATAGTCTTGACTCAATGTCATGTATAGTTACAAATTAGTTTCGCCATAATTTCTCATGGTAAAGGCCGAAAAGAATGAACTTATCAGAATCTTTCCTTTCCTTCCATTTCATGAAAAAGTGGAACTTTAATTGGTTGATTCTCTTATGCACTATGCGTTATGCGTTATGCAAAAGTTTGTGCTGCCGCCATAAAATAGTGCGATAATTTTAAAAATTTGAGAAGTTTTGTTTTACTATGTTCAAGAGGAGCGTCATACATATGACGCATGGAATTAATAATTTCTACGTTAGTGAGTTCATTCTTGATCACCTTTATCCATGAATAATTAATTCTGAATACAATAAATCTTAATGAGAATGGCGAATATATACGGAAACGTGTATCTCTCTTGGACGCAGTCAACCTCCATCTAAATAAACGTCGTAATTTATGAAATTGATTAGATTTCACCCTCCTTTGTTTACGCTGTGAATAACAGTGGAACGCTTACTATTTACTTCATTGTCGCATTTCAGAGACATAATTCATAACGCTTGTAACACGCGTATCTTGGGGAATTTGCTTGCGATAATTAATATTCAAGGAGATATGTTTAGGTGACAAAAGGTGAAACGTTACGTTACTGTTGTTAAGTCTACACGTATCATTTATTATTCTCTCTTTACAACAGCGAGTCATGATCATCGATCGCCATCAATCCCGATGATCCACTTCTCGTTCCTTTCTTCTTGCTTTTAAAACTTCCTTTTTGTACGTGGGTCTCCGCATGCGCGTCACTCGAGTTCGATGACGATGAAATAGATGAAGTATGAAAATGAAAAAGTGAAGAAGTTTATGGATCAGTCTCTTTACACAAGCTGAGTAATGAACACGGAGAGCACGATTCCCCAGGCGAGTGTCGTCGTGCCGTGTGATAAAAATCGCGAATTCCGCAATCCTGGCGCGGCAACGACGAGCGGCGCGTATGAACTGTCGACGACGACAGCTCGAGAAAGAAAAGAAAAGACAGAATTTTAGCTCGTTAAAATAATCTTAAGACTATTTATATGCATGTACGGGTGCGTCCCCCGAAATCATTGCCGTTCCGCTTTGCATCTACGGATTCTCTTTACCAATTTAGAAGCGAAATTGTGACCTTCTCGAGCAAAAGTAACGACAAATAAATTAAATGCTGTAGTAGTGAGAATTATTTTTACTTTATATAAAACGCAAACAAAATTGGATCTTTGCGGAAAGTCGCGGAGAAAGATTTGCGGGCCGGTACAAAACTTCAGAAACGGCGTTCCCCTAAATTGTACGCGAGAATCCCACAAATCGGTCGAACGGCGATAACTCCGGAGCATATTCTGTATACATATCCATATATACTACAAACATAAAAATGCAATGGCCGAATCCCTCTCCGTTTTCTTCGATCTCCTTTTTCGCAACGTCCCGCTGAATTGATAATAGAATCGTAAAAACGCCGTACGTGCTTTGTACATGATTACGAGGAAAAATTCTTTTTCCGGCAAATACTTTTGCTCCGACTGAAAAATCAACGAACGATTGACTTGTATTCTCGTACGAAAACGAATTTCTCGAACAGTCTGGCAGTTTATCTCAAGGAAACTCATTTCCGAATGGGCTGAGCGATGGTAGTATGTACAATGCAGAGAATGATGGTAATTTTTTTTCAGTCACGCCAGAACTCATCGATCAATGATCTAGTTTCCACTGAAGTCCTTAATTCGATATAGTACGCCATTTCCTTGTGGATCGAGACGGGAGTGAAATAAGCGCAATCTAACGCATTCCCGGGAAAAATGTTATGTATTATGAACATATTTGATATATAATTGTATATAAAATATGTCAATTTTACATATGAATATATATAATACATATAAATTCATGCATATACAATTATTATATATATGAAATATTTTTTTTCCCCCGGGTTTCTATTGACTTAAATTTTGATTTTACGCCGCATTAAGTGTGAATTAATGCTTCGGTGGAAACTAGACTAATGACACATCGATCAGCTTCTGTCCCGAGGATTCTGAGAATCCTTGAACGATTCGGAGGCTACAGGAGGGATATCGACCAGGGCAACGATCGCATTATTCGTACGCAGCGCAGGCGGTGTATATACAGAGTCTATTGCTGAATTAACATTAAAAATGGAAATATACGCAGAAACGTAAATTCGGAGATCTGCGGAGATAAGTGCTTCTATCACACATCACAATCTTTGCGAAACGGCCGAAACGCCTCCCCGATCTCGCGGATCGTGAGGCCTGTTCTTTTTGGATGAACTTTTGCATCAGTTCATCTTTCTTCGTTTTTTCTCCAGGAGGAAAAAAGACGAAGAGAGATGAACTAGTGCAAAAGTTCAGCCAAAAAGAACAGGCCTCACGGTGACGTGAGCGCGAAAAAGAAACAGGAATAAAAAACAAAGTCATCGTAAAGCCGAGAGATATCGCAAACGGTGACATTCCCGCAGAATTTTCCAATCGAATACCGGAGAATCGGGACAGACGTATTTATCTCGCTTTGTTTCCACGTCGCGTCGTCTCGCCTTTACGATGACAAATTATTAATTTCGAAATATTATTCAGCGCGCGCGCTCTCTTCCTCTCGCTCTTCTTGTCCTAGCTTTCAGAGAGTTTATCATGCACGTACATAAAAGTATATATATTGTACAATATATATATATACACACACGCGCACGCACACACACACGCTCACTCATTCACTCACTCACTCACTCACTCACTCACTCACACACATAAGAGGCAAATCAAGCGTATTCGCATTCGGAGTATACATACACACTCCATGCTCACGTTTTCGCGCATTTTACAGTCGCAATTTCTCCGCATAAAAGATTACAGAATCAATCATCTCGGCTCAGCAATCCATTTCGCCTCTCAGCAAGGCCTGAGAACCGATTGCGATATCTTTAATTTTACAAAAGTAAGCAAAATCACTAGAATATATCTATATAATTTTTAAGACTGCGTTCAGCTGAGAAAACAGCTTTGTATTTGCTGTAAAATTCTTTAACATGATTGATTTATCTAGATTGATTTGTCTAGATTCAATAAAAAACTAAAAGCAAAATCAATCATATTAAAGAATTTTAGAACGGGTGCAAAAAGCAAACAAGCTTTCTCAACTGAGCGCAGCCATTGATTGACACCTATTGAGAAAAAAAAAAAGTCGAAATTTGCAAGCAAACATAACATTTTCTTCGACATTTATTGATTATAAAAAAAGTTGACTGTGATGACAAAATATATATTTCTGTGAAATACGCGGGCAATTTAAGTAAGTGACCTTTTAAATGGAGATTATGTTGCAAAATAAATCAAAGTTTTGATTAAAAAAAAAAAATTAAGAAAGGGATTAATGATCTTTATTTTTATCAAACAGCTCATACATTTCATTAATTGTAAGAAAAAAATAAAATAGATTTATTTTCTTCTAAGAGAGCCAAATTTTCTTTCGTTGTATTTAAATAGATAGGAGATATATTTCAGTGAAATAAACATTATATCCGACAAAAGAAAAGATATTTTTAAATATGTTTTTCTTGGTATAGTGAATTTGCTTACTTTTATAATTTTCATTGTCCAAGATTGACAATCGATTCCTTGCTTCTAAAATTTATTAACTAGCTGCAAAATCGCGTGTCAAGAAATCTTACTACCTAAAATAATCACTACGAATTTGGACTGCGAGCGGCGAGTTCTCTCCCCTTTTCTTTTTCTTCATTTTTTTTTCTTTTTTTCTTCTTCGAACGATAAGGACTACCAACGTCGTTGACACATGAACGTTGTCGATTGGCTCTTTCATTGTGAGAATCATATCGAATCACGAAATCATGAACACTCCGCGGAAATTCTTACAATATGATATTGTCGAAACTATCATTAATTTATCTATAAGGATAAAATTTATTACGAACACGTTGCTGGTACAAAAAAACTTGTGACACCCGTTGTACATCACTTTTACATCGAACTAATAAATAATTAATCTTTTGGCCGTCAGAAACGATCGACACACTTTTCTTTTGCCTCCACTCGAATACGCTACAGAAGAAAATTGCCGATTGTATAAATACAATATTTTTGACAAATAAGTGGGGCGCCTTTCGGTACTCAACGAATCATGACGTATTCCGTATTCAGACAATTAGCACTCAAATTGGACTATCTTATAAGATACTGAAAAAAATTAATCAATTTCGTACATATACGTCTTTCAAGCACCGCAAAATAACACTATGTCCTTAAAATAATAGTTTTTGCATTGTGATTGAAAAATCACAACTACAATCGACAACTTGAGATGGTCTTATTCTTTTTTGATTTAGTCAATATACGACGAAATAATTCGTACATATAATATTCCAAATGTAGCCAAGATTTTCTTGACAACCGATCCTGTTGAATAGTCCGATCGATCGGAGAACGTTTCACTCAACAACGTAAAATACTCTAAATTTACAACTAACAGCTCGCAAATTTAATGCATTGACTAAAGCGCTTTTTTTCCAATGATTTTTGTTTCGGCGAGAGACCGAGGACCAAATCGGGATTGATTATCACACGAATCTCCGAATTGTATGAATAAAGTGACTCCAAGAACACTCGATTAAAGTTTTCCTTAGAGTTCCTTAAGTAAGAATTTGGAAATCACCTGGAAAGAACGATTTTATTAAAGTATCTAAAAGTGTAAGTAGATCTGAAAATAATTTTGTTGAGCTATTAAAATAATTATGTGAGAAACTTAAGTATGATGAGTAATGTTACAAAGTTTTGACATTCTAGTAATCATTTTGAGCGATAATAATTATTTTAACAATCCAACACAAAATTATTTTCAAATCTATATTTGCTTAAATTTTTAGATACTTCAGCAAAATCGTTCTTTCCGCACAGAATTATTTAAGGAAGTAGTCATCCGATTTTTTTTTTTTTTTTACGTAACTTGGAGTTTTTTTTTACTAAACACATATATTAAACATGTTAAATAACTTATTATGATAATATTAAAAAAAAAAATGAAGATGTTAATTGAAAAAACACTGTTTTTAATGCAAATTTTCGATGAAATTGCATATTTAAAGGTAAAAATACTTATTAAAAAGAGAAAGAAAATATGATAAACAATTTTACAACAATTTACATTTTCTTGCCGTTAGGATATAAAAACAGATGACTATTCCCGAGTTAAACAATGAATTTAATTCGATAATGCATATATATAAATATTATTTTTAACATAATGACTAAATCAATAAAGTAAACAATAAAATATAAATTCCTTCGTTAGCCTGAAATACATGACGGATCAAAAAATGGTCTAATCGGTGTCCAAGCTCTTACTTAAAGAATCTTGACTCCCCTTGCAGTCGAGGACGCACCGCGAATGCTGAGATATCGTAATTTCTACATCTCGCGATTGAAATCTCATAACGAAGAACACTAGAACACGCCCCGCCGAGAGCGGCGACGGTGGGATCCGCTCTGGAAGTAACACGCCGAGCTTGGCTCAAACTCGTTATCGCACGCTCTGTAATCATCATATACAAACGGTAATATAACGTATCAACTATATGCGCTACACTGAGTGTGTATTTGTAAAGATATTTATATGTTAAAAAATGGGGAGAAGAGGAGTCATATAATATGTACACACATGATACTGGCAGTATAACTTTTCGCCTTCTTATGAATCTTCTTTGTCGCGCGGCGAATATTCCGCTTCGATTAGACACGTACGGACGCGCCGCCGATTCATGCATGGCCAAACGTGAACTTCGTCTCGCGACAGCGATAATTAACTAGACAACATCTTCCTCGGTTCTACGAGACGAACGGACCGCATTTCACTGCGGCGATTAAAATCCGCGCGGGCAAAGCATGAACTTATACGCGGCGTTAACTTTAACCCTTACCCTGCAAGAGTACAATTAGGTGCCTCATCCATACAAACAGAGGCACTAGAATTCGTCCGTTTTTTTTTTTCATCTATTCAGAATGATTAAAAAATCTCTAAAAATTCACCAACATACTTTCAACTTTCCAGAATAAATATTGGAATTTTATTTTGGGAAATAATAAAATGTAGTATAATTTATAATTAGAAAGACTCAAAGAAATCTGCACGAACAGGAATCGCTCGGGTCACCAGTGACCCGTCTTGTAGGGTAAGAGTTAATGGTTCTCCTTTCCGATCTCTGCGCTCGATAGAAATCTAAACGATTCGGGCCTCGAAGATCGCGAAAATCGTCCGCCCTAGACACATAGAAATCATATGTAAACGTCTCATACAAAAACGCTGCGAAGATGACGCTTCTCGATGTTGGAACGCATGGTCGATCGCCTTAAATCATTAATAACGCATCACTGATACGATGCAGTGTCCTACTTAAGCATACGGTAATAAAAGGAAAGAAACGGCAACGGATCGTCTCGACGGAATTATCTCGCATCGCTTTAGTATCGTTTAAACCGGGAGATGGGCAGGGGAGAATCTAGGACCGGTATTCATAGTTCTTATATTTGAGATTGTCTTAAGTACAGTCTTAAGATGTCATAAGCCAATCAGAGAACTGTATATTAGCATCTCTATACATTACTTAAGATGATCTTAAAACAAGAACGAACTATGAATACTGTCCTAAAACTCACACAATGCTACTCTCGCGCATTTTAGAAACAAACATTTTCATAAACATCACAACACATAATTATATTGTTCGGGAATACTTTTTCGAGAACAAATCTAGAAACACAAAACAAGATTAAATAAAAATTATCTAACGAATCTGATGAAAAAGATGACCCTAGTTCTTGCTTTTCTCTGTAATACTCGGCTGAATCTGACTTGATAAAATTAATAAGCATCAATTTTTTCATACGAACTAATAAATATCAGTTTTTTTCAATTGGTATAATCATAATTACTTGGTAATAACAGCACTATTAGTTTTCTTCTGTGAAAAAAAACTTGGGCAATTTATATCTAGCCATTTCATCATTGTCAATTCAAATAAATATATTGATAATTTAAATCTTGATTATACAGATAAATATCCAAGTAGATATAATTAGTTACCACATAACGGTACTTCGTAAAAAAAAAAAACAAAGTATCAATAAATCACGTCAGGGTCAGAGAGCGTACAGTTTTACAATCTTATGCTTTACAATTTGTTTTAACGTAAGCATTAAATACTCTGGACAAGCTATGTTTGTATCTTTTTTAACGTTTTATGTCCTAGATTTGGCCTTTATGTAATCATGCAAGAGATTACGATATAGAAAAATGTATCAAACGCTTCTTCAATTTCTCATACACAATTTGAATTTTAAATCATTGGAGTTTTTGTTTCCCGTACGCCATCTCTTACATCAAATGCGAGAAACGCTAAAATTCACAATTTGTTTTACTTTCATAAGACTTGGATGCATGTAGATATGAAATGGTTTCGTTGAAATTTCGTCACGAGTTAGCGATACGTTTCCGCAAATTCACGCGTGAAATAACGCGCGATGCTAAATATAAATCGCAATTTCATTTAATTAAACGCCATTATACATATATAGCGCAACACGATCTCATTTATTAAATATAACTTAGAAATTTGGCAGTGTTTATTTCTTGTCTTCGTCCAATATTACCTACGTATCACTCTAGAGGAGATGATATCAATAGAGTGTGCTGTGGTATGAATCGAAAAAGATGTTCTTGAAGTTGTTGTAACAACATAAAAAAATGTATAATTTACGCGATTATGTATGTATATATAAAATAATAATTATGTTCATATATAAAATATATAATATATAATTATATATAATTATATATTATATATTTTATATATGAACATAATTATTATTTTATATATACATACATAATCG
>NW_017306160.1:1807718-1812085 GCF_001594115.1 Trachymyrmex septentrionalis
AGGAAGATTCGAAGATTTTGACACATCGTTTGACTTGTATGTAGAAGACAATTCGTAATCTCTCATTTCATACCACAGTGGCCTCAGATTGCTTGAGCCTCTTCCAAAAAAACAAAATGCAAAAGTGCCGTTGCATTGCATTTAAAAAGTTTAAATAAATAGCGTCGATGAATACTTATGTTTTATAATGTTAATCGAGCATGAGTTTTCTTTTATGAATTCGTCATTTTAATTTATTGAGAAATTCGAAATAAAATTATCTAGAATAATCTATCGATCTCATTAACTTTAAGCAAAAAATTTGATAAGAATCATATTAAAAAATGTAAATACGCTTCTAAAATATTATTACTGATCATACGTAAGAGACTATGTTCATATTTAAAATTTCTGTTTCCGATAAAATTTCCGTTTAATAAAAAAAACATAGAAAATAAGAAACAAGAATTTATATATTATGTTAATTTTCTATTAACAATGCGTCATGAATAAAAATATGTTTTTGCAAAATATAAAATAAAGTTATCTATTATAAGAGTGAATTTCTATAATTCATGGTAGACCGAAAATGAAGTGCTTAGAGTTCGCATTTCTAATAAGCTCTTTTGATTTGAGACTTTAATAATGGCTACTACTGCAGTGTCTATACGTTACATCGCTTATAATTGCTTATATTTTCTGATTAGTAAGTTGACCATAGATTCTGTGCAATTTGAGGTACAAAATGCGTCTTACATAATAATCCCAGCAGGGTCCGGAGTTGTTGTATAAAATAATTTGTATCAAAAATTATTGTAAGATAATTTGCGACACTGTTACATTTACTGACTACTATATCTAACTATGTTAGATTGATAATTCAAATACCAATATATTTATGTACAATCATAATTTAGCTTTTTAGTTGTTTAATACATAAAGATCGTTTTTTACAGTGCATAACTACAATAATGAACTCACGTATTGTGTGCTTGTTAACACAGTTTTGAGTAGTTCATATTTACGGTATTATTTTTGCACAGATAACTTGGCCAATTACTTACATATTCAGTGCGCCGTTCATTTAATTTCAAATGGTATGAAACAGATGTGCCATTTTCTCTTAGTCTTGTATAATAATGAGCAATGCTAAATCTGTATCTTCATCGTCTCAAGTACACTGATTGATAAGTCTGATTCATAAAAATATTATGAAAAATATTATGATTGCGTTCCTTTCATGCATTCAATATCATATACATAAAAATTAATTTAATTAATTAAATGTAAAAATTAAGATAAAGTTCTATTTGCTCATTAAGAGAAATTTTGATTTGCATCGTATTGTCATATACAGAAAAGGTAAATAAAATGTAACTCAAGACAATGAAATTACAGAAAGCGATAATTATCTCTACAAGTGTATTGAAAAATAACCTTTGCGCAGGATGTCTGCTTTATTTTATTCTTTACTACTAACCACTAACATTTGCTAGTACGTTAGTATAAGAATATCTAGTTCAATTCACTTTTTTGTCAAATGTCTAGTTCAATTCATATTTTGTTGTTATTCGCAGTTTAGTGATATTTAGAGAAGACGATTGGCCAATCTTTCTGTAACGAATGTAAATCGTACGGAATTTTTTTCTCGCATAATTTACATCGTACTTCAATACTTACACAAGTCTACTATGCTACACTATTTACAGTTGATAAGCAATACATCCGATTGTTCTTGCAAACGTTTTTTTTCAAGCAAGTATATTTCGGTGTGTATATTCGTTTAATTATATATAATAGATGTATGTATGAATGATGAGGTGTATAGAACGCGTCGATAATTAATTATAGAGCGTATACTTTTTTATGGTTAAAAATATAAATAAACGTAAAAAAATCGTCTTTTTAATATAATTTGACACACTATTCGTTAAAGCAATTTTATTTTAAATTCTGCAATGAATTCATCATCTAACAATAATATCTATTGTGCGTAACAAAAATCTCTCGCACAAGATTCAGATTAATAATTTAATAAAATGAGAAACATAATACGTTTACAAGAACATTCACATATTCTACGCCGATAAATACATACATTTTAATGAATGTACGTAACAAGTGGCAGTGCATGTAACGCAAAACAATCGATCACAATTATTTTGCCGTAAAAGCAAATCGAGAGAATTGATCGTAAAATGTCGAGGAAGTGATCGCCATCTTACGCTTGATTTCAACTGAAAAGTTGTATACGATTGCGTAATATATTCGTAGTAAGCGGATTATTTACCGTTAAGTATTGAGTCCCTCCCATTCGATGAGGTATTGTGTCTGACCGTTTGGCCCTATCCTCTTCGCTTTGATGACAAACTTTTCACCAGCAGCTATTCTATTAGCTGCACCGAAGTAAATATTCACTGATGATTTCAGATCGTCCAGAGATATGTCAGGTGCACTTTGCTTCACAGGCGAACACTTTGGAGATGAAGATATACTGCTCTTTCTTTGTGGTTGCGGATCGGGGGGAGGTAATTTATCATTACTTTGCCGTTGTCTCAACCTCCTACCATTTAAAGCATAATCCACACAATTCCCAATTTGACTATTTGCACTGCTCGAGGCACCATTAAATGAACTTCTTAAATTCCTGGCAAATTCACTTTTAATTTCATTATTACGAGCCGGTGTAATAGTTGCCGTTTTACTAGCGGTATGCTGAAATTGTTGCTGAACTTGCTGTTGGACAGGTGGTCGTCCTCGTCGATGTTGCCTTCTACGTTTTACTTGTCCGTTTCTATCAATGATAATGTCTTTTTCCGATAATTGCCTCTTGGCTGGACGTACCACTGGCGGTTGCGAGATCACAGGTGTCAGTGGCAGAGGCAAGGTGATGGGACACTGATTGTAAGGTAACGGTGTACTCGAGTTTGCTTGATTAATGCTACAAGGCGTGCCCACTAAATCACTGAATGGATTATTCTTTCCTTCAAAATCTTTGGGTAGTGGAATAAAAGAATCAAGAGTTCCTCTGGAACTGGTCTCATCTCCACTTGTGTCTGCAGGCGTAGAAGGTGGCAGAGGATGCATTAGATCCACGGAACTAGGCACGGATAGTTCGGATATACCTGATGTTGTAGCTGGTGGTGTTGGAGGTCCAGAAACAGAAGTTGGAGGTGTTGGCGGTAAATCGGATGCTTCTGAGCTCTGTGGTTTGCTCTGCAACAGAAACGAAAATGATATTATTTATCGTTCTTGTATACAAGAAGACATTTCGCTTAGTAAAAAATATGATGCAATAGTCGATCTTTTATTTTTCCTGAAGACAGATAATAAAATAAATATAATACAGATTTAAGGGGCTACTTTGGAGTCAGCGCGGTAACAGGTGCGCAATCTACACTTATATAATATAATCATTAATAGTATAAAAAGATGCGTATTAAAAGATGTTAGTTTCAACGTTTCGGTGCAATAAAGATCTGAAGCCGAAAGTTCATAAAGATCTGACGCCCAAAAAAGAAACGTCATTTATAAAATGAACTATAAGGACTCTTACTTTGCCCTTTATTTATTGTTATTTATTTTGTAGGAAAAGTCCTTCTATCTGTTAAATAAACTGTAAGAATTATAATCCTACGCGAGTCAAACAAAAAGGAAATTAATTACAAGAGTAACAGAACATAAAAGTAATTTATGTAAAGGTTCTAATTCTTATTCTTATTCTGTTATTCTGTTATCATTGAACGCTTTGCATCACAGTCATAAAATTAATTGGGACAATACAGAAATTCTTGATGAAGAAAGATATTTTAACAAATGATTTCAAAAATATAAAACGACAAACAAATGATCTCAATCTTCAAAAAAACACAGATGGTTTAGATCGTACATATAATGACATTCTTAAATGTAAATAAATTTAGATTTAACTTACGCAACAATAAACATTCGTTCTATGTCCTTTCAGTATCTATCTTAAAAAACATCTTGCTTATTATATTCTTAGACGTGAAACAGTTAAGAACATACGATACATTTTGACGATTTTTAAGTTTCATCACATGTCTTATACAAATCTTTTTCATTTATTCAATACTGTAATATACTTGACTGCAGTGTTATATGGAATTGAGATAAGTACTTTCTTTGTACAATTTCAATGTTAACTTTACGTAATTTTAACTCTTAATAACTTTATTAGAACGCAATCACTTGTTGACCAAAAGACAGGCAACGTTTTTATATGATGTTTATGCTTTTCTCACTTTCTGACTGGATATTCTTTGTTAATATATTAATTATGTATTTATTGAAGATGGCTAAAACCGATAGCCGAAACCTTCAAACTAACATCTTTTAATACACATTATACTATTAATGATTATATA
>NW_017306160.1:1812185-1814073 GCF_001594115.1 Trachymyrmex septentrionalis
ACTGAAGATGGCTAAAACCGATAGCCGAAACGTTCAAACTAACATCTTTTAATACACATTATACTATTAATGATTATATAGTGTAGATTGCGCATCTACCGCGCTGACTCCAAAGTATATATATATAGCTCCCTTAAATCTGTATTATATTTTTACAATTATTAGTCCTATTTTATATATATGCTTTATTCTAAATTGACAGATAATAAAGTTAAATAACTATCATATCACTTTTATATATATGAATATGCAATAATCTTACCTTCCTTTCTTTTACTTTGGCAATGGCGTTCTTCAATAATATTCTTGCTTTTCTATATCTTGCTTCTCTGTCTTCCAATGATGTTTCCTTACTACTACCTTCGCTTACTTTCTCTCTTTTCTTCTTACGTAACATTCTTCGTGAACTGCTTAATGCTAATAAACGACGAAGTCTTTTTTGTACACTCAACTTAGGAAATGGGAATGACTTTTTTACAAAACCGCCGCCTATGTTGCAATATCTATAAAAATAATTTAAAATTGTCTAATAAAAAATTTTAAGATGTATTAAAATAATATTTTATTTCATGGTAATAGTTTATTTGAATACATGTATATGTTGTATGAATTGTAAGTGTAATACGAGTAGAGGTATCAAGAAAAAACGTTGAAATTGTAACATGAAATCGAATAAAGTCATTTTATTTACACTGAAATATTTAAACTTCTACGCTTTGACTACAATTGCTATAAAAATAAAGTTTTATATTTTGTCATCGATCTAGCGTCTAGATTTTTTGCTGTCTCTCGCCTTTCATATGTTTTATACGCATTCACTCCACTCGTACATTTCTACAATACAATATATATGCAGAGGATCGTATCAATCGTTACGATTTTTGAGATATTTCTGATGAAATATTGACAAAATGTTTCGAGCAAAAGTTTATTTTTTTTAATGAAGAGTTAACTGCATAAGAAAATTTTCAAAATTGTTCATATAAAAAAAAAATTAAAATCCAACGAAATTTGTTTAAATAGAGAGAATCATATATTTGTTTTTTTTATATTATTATAGTACACAAAAAGATAATACATTACTATGTATCTTCTTAATAATTGAATCTTTCATGATAATTTAATTATAATACTTAAAACATAATTCATGATGTGTTGCTGATCTATCATTGATACATAAAGCAGTGAGACCTAAACGTAAACAAATATGATCATATTAAGAAAGATAGATAGAAATATCCATGTGAGTCTTTCATCTAGAAATTTACCGTGTAAAGAATGCATAATATTGTAAAAAGTTTTTATGGGAGGAACTCTATCCGTATTGTATTGTTCATTATGAATAGCAACAGTTTCACACACGTGAATTTCTTTTGCATTTATCAAATACTAATAATATCATATCCATTTTTTCGATATGAAAGTAGCGATTCATCCTCGAATATGTAACGTACAGCATTAAACACGGTAAACTCCGTAATTATATCTCATCATATCTCACTAACAGAATCTTGTATCTCTTTGAATTGTATATTCCTTAACATGGTTATGTTCGTTATGTTTGGTCTCACTAATTTAGTATCAATGACAGAATTATGAGTTATATTTCAAATATTAACTAAAATTACCTTCAAATCAAATAATCAAAATGACATGATGTCAAATCGTTGAATTCATCTGTGAGTGTATTATAATATAAAAAGAAAAATATATAGTCCTGTTAAAAAAATCTAAGTTGATTTTTAACTTGTTAAAAAATAAATTTTCAAATTTTTCTTTTCGCAATTAATTCTTCATTAGAAACTTGTTTGAAATATTTTGTCGTCAATACATCAAAAATATCTAAAAAAATCGAATGATACGTGAACTCTGTATATATATATATATA
>NW_017306160.1:1814096-1823536 GCF_001594115.1 Trachymyrmex septentrionalis
TAGTTAAACTTATATTGTTAAAAAAAAAGAATAGTTTAACAAAATAAAAGTAAATAAATATGTGTAAAAATAGTATACCTGTTTCTTAAAGATTCTATTGATTGACTGGATTCTGTTAATGGAGGTGGACTTGGACATGAACTTTGTTCTGCTTCCGAATTTTGATAAATTGTACCTCGCATTGCTATAAGTGTAGGACTTACAGGTATTTCTACATCCTCTGCCACCCTTTGCTTTAACGCAATCAATTGTTTTGTAATTTCTGGCAAAATCACCGGACTGAAATAATAAGTTTTATGTATTATATAAACGTTTATTTATTTATGCTAAAAATAAATAATTGATTTTATATTTTATATAATTTATGATTGTATATTATACTAACTCTGTTGACGGAGGAAGGTATTGCAGTCTTTTATTACCAGCCCAACATCTACGTAATACAGAATCATCTATTTCGCCAGATATTGGTAAACTGATAAATGGAGAAGGTGGTGGCAGTCTGACACGGAGGCCCCATATTGTAGTGCGCTTTTTTATTTCTTTACCACATTTAAACCTGTTTCTATTGGTTGTCAATGCTGTTAATATTGATTGCCTACGTACATCGAGACTGACATTTTTAATCTAAAAATATACACACAATATTATCATAAACATTATCAAATATTATAATTAAACATAAATTTAGAATAATTTGTTTTATATATAATATTCCAATGTTGAAGACTCCTACCCGTGTTGGAAGCTGTAAGGTCGACCAGTTGTCATTTGCATAAGGTATAATAACAGTGTCCAAGTCGTAATACTTTTTAGCGTTATAAACAGTCAGATTTTGCAACATCAGGTGCACCAAATCTACCCATTTCATTTCTAAACGCCGAATAAATTCTTTGCCATGATTGCACATTGAACAAACAAATACATAAAATCTGTAAAAATTATTAATAATTTAATTATATAAAATTATATGAAGAGAACTTGTATGTGGGATAACATGTGAGAGCAGTTTCGATTCGTAGTCAATGAATCTTGAGTTCCCTTATATATGTCTCAATTTTAAAAGATTAATTAGAAAATTCAAGATTGTAAAAAAGTGTAAGATGATAGTGATTGAGATGACCGTGCGTTTTGAAAACTCATACTTCAATAATAATAATAATAATCTATATATTGAAATTAAATTGAATCATTTCTATATTTGCTTACCTATCACCACTGTACAAAGGATGAGTTAAGCACCTGATGCACTTTTCATGAAACCATTGTCTACAACGACCACATTGTAACATCTGTGCATACCATTCACCATTAAGTCCACAGTAACAATAAATTTGTTCGGCGTTCACTCTGTGATGATTATCCCAATTTAGCATATCAGGCTGAAATTATATGTTATAATGAGAATATCTTGTAAAATTTTTATTGTCATAGATTTTTAAAGAATATTTTGTTTTATATATAAAATAATATAATTATATAAATTATTTGAGTAATAATATACATTTTATACTTAAATCTTACATCATATGGCAATTTCGTCATGTCATCTGGTGGTGGTTGAGGTTGGTCCCTACCGCTGCAAACTTTTCTAATGCTTGCTTTAACCATAGAATTTTTTGGCTCGCAAGATTCACGCGTACGCGGCTGACTGTCTATGCATCTTCTGCATATCCAGTGAATATCTCTACCTGATTCTGGTTTTGATATTTCAGGCTGCAAATGCATAATAATTATATTTTATATCTCTATCAGTTAATATAATTGAACTTATTTTTATAATTTCAAATATCAAGTAAGATTCCTATATGTACCTGATGACACAATTGGTGATAACCACGGCCACATTTGTCGCAAACGATAATGTCATTGTCAGTCTTAGGCTGAGATTGTTTACAAAGAACACACATAACATCCGAGTCTGGCATTGCCAATTTTGTCAGCTCTCTAAATAACGACCAGGAAGATGTAAGGTCCAGAAATTTGACAAGACATCTTTCCCTAACCATGTCCACCTATGTAGAAGTAAAGTTCAGTGTTGATGAGTTACAACATTAAATACTGTTATTAAATACTACTAAAGAGAAATATAAGTTTGTTTGTACCTCGACAACTGTACCAAGGTAATATTTGCCATCTCTGTGTTGAAGAACGTCATCTCCATGGCAGAAGCCAACCCGCTGTTCCTTTGTGGTACTATCGGGCGCTACCAGACTTTCTTCAGTTTCTGACATTTTCTATCCTGTTTCTAAATCATAAATAATGTAGCTGTAATAATCAAGTACGATCAAGAATAATATTTACTAGAAACACTCAGTTCAAATGACTACATATGTGGTATATAAATTCGCATGAAAATTATTTAAGTATCTAAGATTCAGCTTCAATCATTATAGACTTTAGACTCTTATTTATTGTTATCTACTAGAGATTTGAGTCAAGCTAACACTAATAAAGAGAAAATATTTTTTATAAATAAATCTCTGTAAAAAATCTTTAACTTCTGTATATATAAATGGATTATTGATAAACATAAGAGAACACAATTCAAACTTATTATGACTTCATATCTTTCACTTTCCAAATCTGTTTCATCAAGTTAATTGCAATAGTATGAGAAATTTGTTACGATTTTTTTAATATGCTACGATACAAAAAGGTGGGCCAAAACAAATATATTCTTCATTATTACACGCTTCTAACCTCTCTAATTTTTTGGAGTAAAATCTCACTCAGAGTGAAAATTGAGCCACTCTTTTTCAAGACTCTTTAAGAGATTTTACTCATCAGAGTGAAAATTGATTCTACAAAATGAGATTTTACTCCTCAGAGTGAGACTCACACTAAAAGCTTTAGATCGTATACACGTGACTAAAATCCTAAATACACGATATTACTAAAACCGTTTGCAGATTTATCGCCAATATTTGCGTAAATCTGTGGTACGTAAAGTTCTCAAATATAAATTAACAAAACGACACGTGATTCGACTCGGAACATCACCGACGACGCTCGAAGGAGCGTTCAAGCTAACCAAACAGGCCGCGCGCGTCCTCCCCGTTCAAAGGTGCGAGGAAAATCCAGGTAAATCATTATTCGCCATGCTGTCCATCGCCACCTGCCACAACGAGTAACGTTACACAATTCGACGTACGGGAACGCGGTCGCGCGACCATATGATCGGCATCTCATTAAAAAAACAGTCCGGCGCACTCACTCTCGCTTGCCGAAGGAGAGCGCCGTGAGGCTTCTCGGAGCACGATGCAACGTTCGCACGATGCAACGTTCACGGATGCATTCAGCAAAAACCGCGTTCGGCGGGGCTGTATTCTTCGCTCTCTATGGGAATCTCCGTGTTTCTTTACGCGAAACGATTCCCTGCGTCGGTCCGATCAATCCAACGGGGACGGCGCGAAGGACGGATAGAAACAGGGAGAAAGGAGAAAGAGAGAAGAAAGGCAAGAAGGAGAGAGAAGGAGGAGTGGAAGAACCATCAACCCTCGGAACCCGATCGGCCCTTGGCGACGGGACTGACGGGACTGATGGGGAGACGGGACCAGACGGAACGGTGACGACGCGACGATGGTTGGTGATGCTTGTGAACAGGGCGGCTCGTCGCGCGCGTCCTGGACGCCGCGGCGTCGTAAATAAACCCGCGTCCGGCCCGGCGCCGCGCGACTCCAAGCTCGGATCGGGTCGAGTAGCTGACTAGCTGCACGGATGGGATCCAGTCCGGTCTGATCGCGGTACCTGATCGTCGTACCTCAGCGTCTCGGCCGTGGAATCACGCGCTGCTACATGCGGTCTTCATCCTTCGACTCCGGTCAGACATTCGACAATGCACAAGCATGGGGGGGCCCCGCCACGGTCGGCTCGTTCCACGCTCGCTCGGGATCGCTCGCTCGCTCGCTCGCTCGTTCGTTCGCTCGGCGCAGACACTCGCGGCGACACGACGGGCGACGGCGGCAAAAGCCTGGCTCCGCTGCCTTCGTATCGCACTGCCGCGCCGATCACGACGATGCCCCGGGCACCCACGTAGGCCGGGCTGCACGATCACGACACGCCCTCAGTTATCGGCATTACCGCGGCGAGCTCGGCGCACGTTCATTGTGTCCCATGGAAATTCGAACGAGCACCGTCCGCCATGTTCGGGGAAACACTTGCTGGGCTACTACGCGAATCAGACGCGCCACCGTGAGACGACACTGCGAAACGCGTAGGGACGTAGCGATGTTACGGCGATACCCCTCGGGAAACACCTGGCGATGAAAAGGGCTAAAACGGTTCCTCCATTGGTTTATCCTGTCAAACTATCACATTTTTTTATGTTTATTGAAAATTTTTTTCTCAGAATTTTTATGTAAATTTCAAATTTTTTTTTCAGAATTTCTGAATAATTTAATTTTTATCATTTTTTTTGTAGAAAATTAAAACATTTTTTAGAAATGCCGAGAAAGTTTACATCTTTTTTAGAATTTCTGAGATTTCTAAAATTTTTTATTCTATAATTTCTGACGAAATTTTATAAAATTAAAAAAAATTTAAGATATTTTTTCAGAAATTAATAAAATGAAAAGTTGTGTACAATTCTTAGAATATTTCTTAGAATATTTCAGAATTCACACATGAAAAATTCTAAAAAAGATGTAGATTTCCTTAATATTTCTAAAAAAATATTTCCAATTCGTGTAAAAATTCAGAAAAAAATTTTCACCAGGCAAAATTCATTTCTTCATCTTTTGTAATAGTGGTACGTGTTAGTACTGTCGTTTTTTAAATTCTAATTCTATTTATTTATAATTATCAAAATATGTTTAGAGTTTTATTGCACAATAATAAGAATAGGTACATATATATTATATAATAATATATTGTATAATATGTTGTAAAAATTTATTTGCTATTTCAGAATATTAACGTATGCACCAGCTCTCATAGTATTCATAGTCCATTCTTATTTTAAGAATGTCTTAAGAAAGTATAAATCTCTTAGTACAGCTCTCTGATTCATAAGACATATGTACTTGAACAGTCTTAATTTAAGAATCAACTATAAATATTGGCCTCAATCTCTTATATTTTTAAACACTGATATGTTAAAACTGCCATCTCGATCGAAATATATTGAAGGTTTTTATAAGTTATTAGAAATAAATTAGAAATCAGAAGCTAGAAATTGACAAATCATAGTCGATTATTCTTCTTATATTCGATTGTGATTGGTTAATTTCTAACTTTTGATTTCTGATTTATTACTTATTGTATAGAAAATCTATTACATTTAAAGACTACAAAAGTCTACTCCGGCTTATGTCTTTTTATATATTTTTAAAAAATATGTTTAAAATTATAACTATTTGAAAAGACTAGTTAAGATGAGAATAATTTCAAAAATTTATTTATGTAATATATGCTTGTTAATAGTAATACATATTTTTTTAAAAGAATAATATTAATCGTTCCTGTTTAATTAAAGGATAATTTTACAAGCGGTATACGACTACTACAATAATGTAAAATTTATTGCAATAACAATTATTGCTTTAAAGTACTTTTTTATGCTGATGCTCGACGCTCATTTTTAGTGTCAAAACAGATCACGTGATAAAAATTGACGAATATCAAGCGTCAATTTTTATTACATAATCTATTTTGCCATTAAAAATGAGTGTCGAGCATCAGCATGAAAAAGCACCTTTATGTTAGAAACGACATTTAGCTGGAACATGGCCCTCGATTCAAAATGGCCGGCGGTGGTCATCATTTGGGCCTCCTTTTGCGGTACAGACATAACATAAACAATCGATATTTCGATCGTTCAAGCATTCGGAATAGCGTGACAAATACGAGTGATCGGAATTATTATTTAAGAAATGATTATTGGCATCGTGATTGAGTCGTCCACGTATTGCGCGAACATCTCAAACGTTCAAGCAGTACATACATCTTTCGTAACAATGCATTGCTCTTATCCATATCACAGAGTTGCAAAATTGCTCGCTGCAATTTTCTTCAGCAGCCTGTCGTTCACTTGCCGATGGCCGATTTAGCAGCGACAGACGTCGATTGTATCAGCTAGGAAAGCTTTAAATCACATCTACGTGTTTCATTTACATACATTTTTCATCTAACAGCTAAATTCGTCGAAAAGAGATAATAGCAGTGTTTACTATAAATTTAAATTAAATAAAAAATTTAAATAAATTTTCTGCTGACAGAGAACGCCAACAGAAATATAAATTTGCCAATAAAACGTGATGGCAGATTGATTGTAAAAATTGGATACAATCTAGCTGCCGCTCCATTTAAAAATAAATAACATTTTATGATTACGAAATAATAGATTACATTCAGTTCTTACTGACAATCAGCTGTCAATTATATCAAGAACTGCCAAATATATTGGAAGCTATTAAATATATTGAGAGTTGCTGATAAAATACTTAGGCGGAATTATTCCAACTTTGATAAATCTAATCAAATCTTTAATTGCTTTCATTTTCTCTCTCTCTCTCTCTTTCATTCTCTTTTTTATCCATTAAATAATTTATCACATGATTTATTCGAAATTGGAACAGGCCTTTAATACAGACACATTTGATGTCAATACATTGCAATGTTCTACTAATCTGCATGCTTGTTAGATTACGTCGATAGATTTTACTGACGGAACGTATATGCTTATTAATGCCAATGCAATTGATTCCAATCCGCTATTATTCTAGTTGAATCTGCTGGCAAACTTAACAATCTTGATGGTAGGCAATACGATCACGGATGTGAACATCAAATAAAAAATAAAGTTAGCAGCCTGAGTTCCGGTTCCACTAATGTAAGATTAATTTAATCTTACATTAGAGTGGAATCGGAATCTTAGTTCAATTTATTCCTTATCTTTTTCTATTTCTAAGAAAAACAGAAAAAGAGTAAGTTAAACCCAGATTAAAGTAACTTAATTTACATTATTCGTGATTGTGTTACCTACCATTACTGTTAAAGGAACTTCGAGATGTTGTAAGATTTCCTTCATGAAAATTTATATTTATCATAAAATAGAATTCTTCAAGTTACGAGTAACATTATACTTCTTTTGTCTTCTGATTACATATCCTTCATCTTATCTTACTGTTACTTGCGAATTGATTAACGATTAAATATCAAACTTTAAAATTGGCTATTGAATCTCTCTACAAGGAGCAGGAATCTCTTTATATAATAAAACAAAAACTATTTGATATATACTCACGCGTTAACGAACATTGCAATCTACCAAGTTGCAATATATAAAATTTTCTTTTGCACTTTATTTGACGTATTCAGTTTTCAAAATTCTTCCACTTTAATTGCGTAAAATAGAAGCTATTATATTTTGTTTATATCTTTGACACATAAAGATGCTGATTCATTAATAATAACAGAAAATGTTTCGAAATTGCAAAATTGTAAAAAAAATGAAATGGCAAAATTGTATAATTCTTTTAGTTTCTCAACAAGTTTCCAGAATATTACGCTAACGTTTTAAAAATAAAGATTCATTTTTGTTTTGAGGGGGAGGGGATTTTCCTAATAAAAAATAAGGAATTCCTTTAACATTCATTAACGAAATTATTGATACATCTGTAAAGACTTCTTTTAAACAAATCGATTACATCAATTGTAATACAAAAAATGGTATAAAAATAAATACACAATTTATTTCTTTTGTTAACTCTAACAAAGAAACAAGATTACATACCCATATATAATATATACCTATAATTTCTTCAAAGAAGCGGAAAGACCATAAATATATGTAAAAATTTGAAGAACGTTCGAAACGTGTGTTCCTAAGTAGAATAAATATATATTTGTGGTAACTGATTTAAAATTAAAGACATGAAAAGACTTGATTTATGAAATTTTGTTTGAATAAATAAATATATAGTTAAAGTATGGAAAATTGAAAGTTCAAAAAAAAAAGTGGATTTTGAGCAGAAAATATTAATTCTCAATCAATGAGTGGTTACTGCGTGAATTTTGACAAAAACAAAATTTCATAAAACGAGGCCTCGATAAATGTACGTAAAAAGGCTGATCGTGAATCTTTGATCGGACGATGCAGTAAATATAATAAGTGTATCAAAGTTTTAATAAAATTTTGTCCGTATTACATATATGGTCGTCTTAATGAGAATTCTTCATGATATCATTTTCTACTATTGCAATAGGCAGCAAAGACACCATAGGGCTATTGCTCTTGACACATACATAAATTATGGACGAAGTCTGTAATTAATAGCGAATTCGGTCACTTGCATTACACTAGATTAGTGCATACTAAAAGCTGCTATATCTACATGCGGTAAAGTTAAAAGGTAAATGTTAAAAGCATATGAATATTTTAAACAATTAAATGGCTCATAATAATATTATCACATTAAATAGTCAATAATGACATTGTCATATTATTTAATAGAGTATATATGTATTATTTCATTGTTAAAATTGATTATATCGTGCCACTGCATTTAGATACCTTAAAGCAGCTTTAATGTGTACTGATTAGAGTAGTGTGAGTGACTGAATTCACTATAAAATAAAATTTACATTCTATATAAAATGCATGACACATTCTTTTACTAATAAAGTAAAAGTTTATAAACAAAAATAATATTAAATTATGATATCAAATATATAAATAATAATCTAAACAATTATCTGTTCGTGTGTTCTTAACATCTTGCTTTCATTATTTATTTTAATGTTTCACGCAGAGAAATGTATAATATATTAAATACAATATATTAAATATTAAATACAATATATACACATTAACATGAATGTATAATATATATTTTTAATTTTAAATACAATTAAATGTATAATACATTAAAAATTCAAAATAATTCACGCGCGTTAAAAGAGAAGAAATTTTAAATAATTCTGAAAGTTGATAGTTAAATATATATGATATATCCAAAATTAATTTTTAAAAAGGCTATGACAGTGCTATTAGCAAAACATGTATCGCATTGTGAAATTTCAACGAAGAAATGTGATACAATACTGCGTGTTAAGCGTTATGAATAATATAATATAATATATATTCGATATAAGTATGGAAATGTCGATTTTATCGCAGAATTTCCTCGATAAATGTCTCTGTCCTGCATAATCTGTAATTTAGAAAATTCCTACGATCATTAGCTCGGCTGAAGGTTAATACTCAGTTGACCATAAGAAAGTTCAACGATCTTATTATTTTCACAACCGTGTGAAAGCGACACGGTATGTTTTGTATCCGTATATATAAAAGTTATACAATTATTAACAGTCAACATTCATTATACAATTCAATGCATCACAGGAAAGTCTATATCGGGAAACATATTTCTTTAAATATTTTTTTATATGCATAACAACTTTGTTATTGATATAATTTATGAAAACACGGGCGTGTA
>NW_017306160.1:1823636-1830146 GCF_001594115.1 Trachymyrmex septentrionalis
TATTATTAATTTTCGGCACAAATGGTTAGAATTTGAATGCGCACTTTTTCCATCCGTATTTGTTTCGATTTAATTTTATAAATAGTTGAAACGCTATATGCATCCAACCTAGTTTGAGAAATTCTGCAAAATTGAAAATATATTTTAATCTATCGGTGCATTATAAAAATTGCAACGTTTTCAAGGATTGACCATTTAAATATATTCAAACAAACACAGGCTGCTGTTTAATTGCTACTTCTGCAAATAATTTTCATATCATTGGTTTAAGATTATTAATAAAAAAAAATTATTTTAATTTTATAAAAGACAAGATCTTTTATTTAACATAAAAAATATTTTGACAAGCTGCACGTACACAATTCTTTGAATGCCATAAAATAATGTATATCATTCCGGAATCATCTCTGATAAATAAGCATTTACATAAGACACAGTAAATAAGAAATGAAATATTTCTTTTAGGCATTCTGTGTAAGAGCATTATTTGAAAGCGTATATATTCATACATATATTCGTGCGTATAGATATTCAGACTTACGCCAAATAAAGAAATAACATTTCAAAAAAATAACAAAGAGATAACTATTTACAATGACTGTCCCTTTGAATACCAGTTATCGAAAATCAGTTATTTAATTTGGTCATTAACGTTTATCGACAAAGAGATCGATACGTATTTCTGAATTACGCTTATTTATAGATCCCGTAGATATAAACATTATAAACAGTCTAGAGACAGATATTATGATTTATCTCACAAAAAAAGTTTAATTTACACGTATCAGAAAGAAAACATTTCCAAATTGTGACTTGTAAATCTGATCTAAAATACTTTCAATCACTTTAAATATCTCTACATCGGCTGTTTATTCTTAAATCGATGACACAAAAGTGCCATACAATTAAATCTTTTTCTCTTCGATGCTATCCATTCGACAGTTTGGTAACTTCAATACCTACCGAACAATTTCATACGTATAATACAAACAATATATTCTTTTCCATATAAAACTATCCTTTAGAACATCTTCTTCTTGACCGCTGTGTAGCGTTCCATGTATCTGTCGTAACCGTCCAGTTCTGCGAACTGCTTCATCTCAAAGAGATTTCCTTCGAGCGCCAACACCGAGACCTTAGAGTCCTTGAGGAGTCTGATGGGCACCGAGCTCAGCTGTAGGCAGTTCTCCTCCAATCTCAACGTTTTCAATCGCGGACAATCCGCCAGCTTCTCGGAGATGGTGGCGATTTGATTCTGATTAAGATTAAGCTCGATCACGTGGAGGCCAGCGGCAGCGTCCGGCACTATCGTAAGCCGATTCTTGGATAGATCCAGGACATCCAGGTGCCTGAGACCGCAGAACATCAGCGGGAAATTGGAGATCTGATTGTCAGACAAATTGACCTGCTTCAAGTGATTCAGATTCCCTAGCGACGACGGGATCGATCTGATCTGATTTGCGGCGCAGTTTAGGCCCTCGAGTTTCTCAAGCGCGCCCAGCGTGCCGGGTAGAGCGGTCAGTCGGTTATGGCTGAAATTCAACTGCTTCAGCAGCGTGAAGTCGCCGATCTCGTTCGGCAGTGTCGTGAAACTGTTCTCGGACAGGTCCAGGGTGCGGAGCGTCGGCGCCAAGTCGTGGAGTTTCCGCGAGAACTTGTCCAGCTTGCATTGCGACAACTTCAGGGTGGCGGTCTTCTCCGCGGTCTCGTAGTGCCTTTTCAAGGCGGCGTTGCCCATGTTGCCTCAGTGTCTCGATATCCTTGCGAGTAACAATCGCGCGAGCCGTTTCCCTGTCAACGTAGTCAAGGAATTAATTGACCGTACCGATCTATCGTAACAGATATCAAGTATCACTTTCGAAGCAGAATTTTATCGCAAGATCGCAGTGTACTTTTTTACGACCTTTTACTTTAAATTTGAAATTTAGGTAATTATGCTTGGATTGTTTCGCAAAGTGCATACGATCAAGCTCTTATTTCGTTTGTTTTTTTTTTATGCCGTTCGTGTTGCTTGCGCTTTTTATGTTCAGAATCTTCGCTTTTTCTTTTTTCCTCGAATATATATTAATTTCTTTTTGCAAATATTTTTGAAAATTTCAAGCGACACGAACAAACGTATTACGATTCTCGAAGTTATCTGTATACAATCGTTCGCGTGGAAAACGGAAAAAGGGGTTGCAACGCGCCGTGACGCAGTTCGTACGATTCAAAATAATCCGCGAAGCGCGCGAATTTCTCCGGAGCGACGCGAAACCGGCGAAACTTTCGCGAGGAACGCGCCGCCGGGTAAACTTTCCACGCGGACTGTACTACCGCCTGCGGCGCGCGGCGACTTTTGCGCGACGCTGTAGCGGTGCGCGCGGTCGGTGGCTGTGTTCACTCCGTTGACGAGATTTCCGTAGCGCGGAATCACCGCGCCGGAGCAACGTGGTTAAGTTTCACCGCACAGAGTGCGACGTGAGCTACACACATACGTCGCGTCTCGTTAAAGCCGCCTCGCTCGCGGAGACACGTGCGAATACACGCGGACATACGTCCGCCGTCGACTCGTAATTCGTACCCGGCGTCCGCGTTCGCGGAGTAAGCACGCAGGAGTGAAATGTCACACGATTGACAGCGCGTCCGCCATAACTGGCCCATCCGGTTTCGCGTCCCCGCCGCCCGATGGAAAAAAAACGCGCGCGCGCGCCCGCCTGCCCGAAAAATGGCCGACAAACGAAGATGTAGCGATGCGCGTCGGGTTTACAACAGACTGAAAACGTCGCGGCAGCCTCCAGTGCGTAGTACACGATGCGACGGTGCGCGGAAGTGGTGAGATAGTGAGATCGACGTCACCGGCGAGCGACATACCAGGGTAAACGATGGCCTCCACGCCGAAGACGGAGAAGCACACAGGTAAGATAACCACTACCCGTTTGACGACGACTGAGAGCGAGCGAGCGAGAGGGAACGAGCGCGCGCGCGAGAGAGAGAGAGAAAGAGAGAGAACGAAAAGAGCGAGCGAGAGAGACGGTGGGAGAGGGCGCGTACGCGGATAAGCATGCGAGACCGCGCGACGTTTCCTACCTTCTTCCCTTACGAAGCTCCGGATTCTTTCTGAATAAAAAAAAAAAGAAAGAAAGAAACGGATGTGTCGCGTCGCGTCGCGTGATCGTAGTCGTATCGCTTGACGTTGATCTTGATTCTCGCTTATCGGCGCCGCCGGTATCTCAAACTCGGACGACTTACCGAAAGCGTATGATATAATCGGTGGCGTTAACCTGACGACGCTACCGGATGCGAAACGTCAAAAGCATATGTGTGCCGTATGCAGGCATGATTTTTTTCCTGTTTCTCTGAGGAATGAGATGCCCCAGAATATATCCGTCGATATTCCTGTATACAGTTGCGTTTTATTCGGGAAATCCGATGTATTTACGATAATGACAGATCTGTCGAAGAAAAAAAAAAGGAGAAACGATCAGTATGCTTATTCACGAGGAATTCTTTCTCTCCTCGCGATCGTTTCCCCTCGCATGCTCGCATTGAGAACAAGGTGCGCCGGAATCTTGATTTGTTGTGTCCTGGTTCTAATATGCGCCTAGTGATTTCGTGTTCCTTCCCAATTAATCATAGCTCCTGCCATAATCGAGCATACCGATAGCTTGGGTCAACCCATTCTAGGCAGCAATTCAACTTTATTTCCTACAATGGAAAGTGATATCATTCCTTTATTTCAAAAGTGACAACGCGAAAAATTAAATTTCCCCCACACTGAAAAAAAAAATCTTAATTACAAAGAAAAAATTTCTTTGAATATAAGATATCATACAATATCTTATTTCCAAAGAAATTTTCCAAAGAAATAATTCTTTTGAATATGAGCAAAGAAATATTTTTTTGAAATTAAGATTTTTTTTTCAGTGCAAAAAAGAAATTTTGTTCAACTTAACAGAAAATTAATGACTGATCAAAACGAATATATTATTAATATCAAATGTCATTTGTGTCACATTTTTGTTATTTTTTAAAAAATCACCTTTTTTAATGACATTTTGATGATTGTTTATGAAATTAAATTTACTTTTGATAAATGATAAGATAGTGTTTACTTAATTGATTAACGATAATTACTTGAAAAATCATGCTGATTACTTAAAAATCTTTTTTTTAGTTGTGCCATTTTTGAAGGAAGCGATATGTAGTTAGAGATAGATTAGACAAAGTTATATCGATAGTTTGAGTCAATTCATTCCAAATAGACAACATTATTTTCTACGATAGAGAGAAAAAAAGAGACGATATTTAATTAGAAATAGATTAAATTATATCGTTAGCTTAGGTCAATCTATTCCAAGCAGACATTATTTTCTACGATAGAAAGAAAAAAAGAGACAATATTTAATTAGAAATAAAAAAGACAAAATTATATCAATAGCTTGGATCAATTCATTCCAAGCAGACAACATTGTTTTCTACGATAGAAAAGAAAAAAGACGATATTTAATTGGAAATAGATTAGACAAAGTTATATCAATAGCTTGAGTCAATCTAGAAATAAATTAGATAAAATTATACCGCTTGGATTAATCTATTTGAAGCAGACAATTCAACTTTGTTTTTTATGATAGGAAGAAAAAAAACACGATATTTAGTTAGAAATAGATTAGAGCCAGAACTAGAAATTATCCAATGTAATCAAATAAATTGCAGTCGAGGGTTGTAAAGGAGCAATTTTCTTTGAAAAGCGCAATTAAATTCATCAAGATTTGATTTTGAACGTGATACTTTAAACGATATTTACACTAATAAGTAGCTCTGACTTTTTACAAAAACGCTTTGATGTTTTTCCAAGGATCCAGCTGTTTTCACAAGATGACAAGCAAGCCGATCTTTATTTGCAAGCGCGCGAAAAAATGTTGAAATATCGTAAAAAGAATCAACTTTTAACAAATATTTAAATGTAAAAGCGAAATTTATATAATTTCCTTTTTATGTTCAAGAAACTCATATAATGAGCTAATTAAACTTTATTGTTTTTATTTATTATATTAATTATTATATAATTTACGTGATCTTATCGTAATTTGATAGACAATATGTTGATCTCATTAAACAAACTCTAAAGACAACAATTTCTGTGGAGAACTCCAGAAAGAATTGAAATAAAATAACAGATTGGAAGGGGAGCTAAATATCAATTTAAATATCTGTGATTTTCGGCTTCAAGAGAGAGGCTGTCTCCTCTTTTTCTCGTGAGAATTTTTTAGTACAGAATCGTATTGGCGGTAATAGCCAGTGGAGTGTGTCAACAAACTTTACACCCGTCCAGGCAGACCCTGGTCGTGATTCGAACAGCTGGCCGTGTCACGAGCTTTTCATCCCACAATTCTCCCTTTTCGAACAAAGACCTATCCCACCTTGCCCCTTTCCCTGGTTTGACCTGACCGAGAACGACTGTATTTTTCGTCGCGATTACGAGTCCTTTCTCCCTCTGCCCTCGTTGGCTGCTCTCTTTCTTGGATACCACGAACGCGCCCCTCATGCATTTCTCGTTTTGTTGTCGTTCCCTCTTTCGCTGAAGACACGACGTTCTTTTGCCTTCGCGAAAACTTGTTTTTTTTTTTAAATTCATCATTTTTTGCAATCCATAAAGTCTTATATCAAGCTAGATTAAGTTTAAGATTGAATTTGACCAATATCAAAGTTCTCTAAATTTGATATTGATTTTCTTTTGATTGGTTAAATTGAGTCTCAATTTCTAGTCTGATACGGCTGTGAGACAAATTTAGATTCTCGGAATTCGGAAAAAAATCGCAATTATTCGGACGTCGTGTGAAAAAATAAAGTAGGGCTAATTCATCAATTGTCACATTTTTATTTTGCACATATTTTTAGTAACATAGAAAAATAATTAATGATTAATTAATGATATAAAACGTAAAAATCAGGAATTGACAAATGAAGATCGTGGCAACAATTAATTATATAAATAAAAATATAATAATAAATTAATTATATTTTAGATGTGAATGTAATTAATAATTAAAGGATTAACTGTAGCAATGGGCTAATCCACAACGTAGCCGAAAATGTGATATTGGTAGAAATGAATGACAGAGGCTTTTACTTGTCCCAAACGTTTTCATTAGATGTGAATTAGCCCATTGTTACAATAAGCTCTTCAATTTAACGTAATTTTCAATTCCTTCAGTAGAGCAGTTGGGATTCATAAATAAAGTGGCAGCTAATAGATTATAAATAAAAATGACAGTTAATTGTGTCTCTTACAATTAGTTAGTAATTTAATATTATTTAATATAACATTCGATTTCTTCTTAGTAGAACAATTTTTCATGGAAGAAAATGATTATTTTAAATTTTTACAGTAGTTAATATTTTAATATTTTTAATGGGCAACACCGATATATGAATATATAAATTTTAGCTCTTCGTTGAATATCATGTTTGACGTACTGAATGTACATGCTATTGTAAAAATTGCATTATCAAATTGTCAATATTTCAGAC
>NW_017306160.1:1830246-1834397 GCF_001594115.1 Trachymyrmex septentrionalis
CAGCTCTTCGTTGAATATCATATTTGACGTACCGAATGTATAATACATGCTATTGTAAAAATTGCATTATCAAATTGTCAATATTTCAGACATATGAGATATTTCACTCTTGTGTCTTAAAAAATTTCTCATTATATCTTTGTAATAACGTCCGTACGTAATGCTGAAAGAAAAATATTGGACAAGTATTCATTTTTCCATAAAACACACGTGCAAGTTCGTGCTGTGTCGCATACAAAATCGTAAACTTTCTAATAAAAGCAGATATAACGTCGGATCTATTAGACTACTAGATTTTGATAATACAAACAATGTAACAGGTGCAGCTTATCAGAACTGATACGTTCGACCTCGAAGGGATATCTGACAGACAGAGGCACTTAAGCAAGGATAGTTCGATCAATTTGCCGAATAAAACTAACAACAATAAATCCTATCTGCTTCACGTAATTGTGTTTAATCGAGTTGCTCTATTCGTTGCATCAATCGTAACGTGTTTGTCGGTGCGGACGTTACTTTTTTTTTTGTTCATCGTGTCCTCTGCGTTTTCTCCCTTGAATTAGCTCGCGTTCAATCGCTCCGAGCAAAACGCGGAAGCATTATTCCGTATTTTGAGATTTTCGAAGTTTTTAATCGAGATACAGGATAAATTTCATTATATCCAGAAAAATAGCTCGATGGAAAAAAAATCTCCAATATTTTCATCGCTTGCGGCCGTAGTCGATTGTCGAATATATTTCGCTTGAAATCTCATTTTGAACAATAAATACCATATAATATCTCTTTCTCTCTCTGAAATAGAGAGGAATACTGTATTACATTGTGATTTTATTGGCCGGTGCCACAAGTGAGATCACTGGTAAATCCGTCGCATAACCGCGATGTAGTGTCCTCTGAATGGCGGACTCATTAAATTTCTAACTAGGAGAGGGAGGTTGGATATAGTCGCATTGAAATAATTCTATAGTGGCAAGTGCACTACGTTGTGCGGGAAACGTATGACGATGCTGTGCGATGCCATTGAATGCCGTCGGCAATACCTCGTCCCCGAGATTCGAGTAATCTTACACGGGAGAGGCGGAGTGCAGAAGGTGGAAGCGCGAGATCGGTATCTCGTCAGATCCATTTCATCTCGTCGGATCCTTCGTCTCTGTTTCGTTGCTATTGTGCCCATTATAGCCTTTGTACGCGGCTGCTTTAGTCGCGTTGCTGCCTAATCCGTAGACTCCTTTCTTCATTACTGCGACTCTGCTTTCGCTAATATCCGTCACTAAAAGCCTTTTCATACTTGCGAAATAAAAATTCCCGAAACTCCCTTGTTTCTAGATAAAAGATAAACTGTCCGTCGGATAACGAAATCGTTTATATAAATGCGAGAACGACGAACCTTTCTATTTAGTATTTATGATGAAAACGGTAACGTGCGACTCGTATATTCTTTATAATTGTTCGTAAGACAAGCATAATGATTCTGAAGTATGCATAATGAATAGTTAATGTATAGAAAGAGTTGGGAAATACGGTAATGAATACCGTCTTCGAATAATTTATGAGCATTTATAGTAAATAACTTAGCAAACGAAAAAGGTTTCACTCGAGATATAATTGTTAAAATAATTAATAAGTTTTTTTAACAAAAAATTAATATTAATGAAAATAATTACGTAGCATGCACGTAAATAACTGTAGAATTATTTTTTGCATAAGTTTATATATAGCAATTATATACAGATTAATGGTTGTTGTATGTTTTTATTTTAATCCGGAATTTTTCAGATATTTCATTTATTGTTAACTGTAAAGAAAAAAAATATAATAAATATTTATTTGAATATAGTTTTAAATAAATACTGACTAAATATAAATACACAATATATTTATTTTGATACAGAAACCATTAATTTGATATAACTTTATTTTTTTAAATATGTCTACTTATAGTATTATTCAAAGAAATATTATTAATATTCAGTAAATTTTTTTTCAATATGCTAAAGAGAAATATTTAGAAATAAAGGAATGGAAATCTAGTCTACGTATAAAGAAACGTTATCAAACATTTAAACGGTATTACAGTTGCAATTAGCGTGGTATGTGGTGGAACATGCTTTCCTCGATGTGAACTCCATTACCGCAATTATTGCGCTCTATAAATTTTTATTAATTTGACGCGATATCAAAAGAGTACAAGGAATGCTTGAAAAATGGAAATGTCCATTCGATCTTCCGCTTTCTCGTAATCACCGATATATTGCATTTAAAACTTATCACTAATTTGCATGCAAAATACGATCCACTGCTGCAGTATATTTTATGACTCTCCATAAAATATTTTTGATCTATTTCGAAAAGGAAATCTTTCAGCACTTGAGTTTAACGAACATTACATTACACGAACATTATATAAATCCCGTTAAGATCTCCGGTTTGTAGGAAACGATTTAAAAGTTATAATGAGTATTCATAAAATCGAGGTCTCCATAAAATAGATATTAATTAAATAACGTGCATACTAACTGCTTCTCGATCTATAAAAACTCTATACGTTACCTTTGCACTTTATTTTTTCCTAATTTAACCTTTCTTTGGAAGATTTGAAGGGATTATTTTATAATTCTATATTGCGGCAAATATCGCGAGAAACATAATAAGCACGAACTAAATAAATGTGTTAAAATTGAAAGGAGATTTTTTTTCTATTGAGAGAGAGACACGCCTTTTAATTTTTTCATTTTTAATCATTCAACAATGAACTTTTCCCTGTCAATAGGCCTGTTCGTTTTGGCTGAACAACTTTTGCACCAGTTCATCTTCCTACCTCTTCTTTCCTCCTAGAGAGAAAAGGAAGAAAGATGCACTGGTGCAAAAGTTGAGTCGAAAAGGACAGGCCTTATGAAACGTATCAAGATCTATTCCAGGAAAAATGGTCTCTTAAAAAGATTGTCATTACGCTCATTCTTGCGAGGCGATCGTGGCCGCTTCGCAATATTTCGATTTCATTCTGCAAATGAACATGCCTCGCAATATTTTTGCGGTACACATACGTGATTTAGCTCCTTTATTGGATTCGATCTGTTCGCGCGAGCCGTTTAGGAACCGCAATCATGCGCAGCCAGCCTTCCGTTCCTCCGGCGGACCGATCTGCCAATATCTATGCAAATCCACGACCGAGTACTACAGGCCTCGTGTCAACCAATCCGATGATGCAGAGCCCGTGCCAGAAATGCATTTGCCAACGCCGACGCCGACGATGCATATAACGCGGTAACGTTAACTCAACTATTCATTAATATGCAACCGTTTTCGCGTTACGTTGCGAACGCATAAAACAAAAAAGGAAAACAAGAAAAAATATGCACGCGCGTGTTAAAACTGGTTCATGCACGTGTTACCGTTCATTCTGCTCGCTGTAACGCCTCGATTTTTATTCTTCGATTTTGTTGGATGTATCTCGTCGTGATTTTTAAACGATTACGTTAAAGGGAAGATAGAAACTTGAAATACCGATAAATAACAAGATATTTTTTTTTTCGTAAAAATATATATAAAAATATAAGCATATATTCGTCTTTGTAGATCATATATTTCGTTTTATTTACGTTTTAAATTTTGAAACGTATCCTATGCATTATAAACATTATTTATAATGCATGAAATTTTTATTAAATTTGAAAAAACAAATTATATGAACCACGTTGTTTTTTTTATGTGGGTATCTAAAATATTTATTTAGATTTATAATAAAATCAGAATCGCATCTCGTTGTCACATTTTGGTTACGTTTTAAGATTCAGCATGGACTCTCTGTGTTTATTTTATTGTCGATTTGAATAGAGGAAATGAATCGATTAATTAAGAATAATATTGCAATGAAATATCGAAAGCCCATATATGTGCAGTATGGGTTACTTTTATACACAGCGCACTTGGATATCTTGAGATCTATCGAGGCTGCGAAGCATGAGCTATTTTACTGTCGTTTTCCTATGCGAGTTCGATTCAACGTGCAATGACAATACCAGTCTTAACGTCAGCATGAGCGATACTTCTCACATACTAATACAATGCAAATAATAATAATGGCGGTAACGTCTCGCGCGAGCTCTTTTCAACGAGAGATTATGCAATAAACACACCATCAAGCCTTTGTT
>NW_017306160.1:1834524-1835166 GCF_001594115.1 Trachymyrmex septentrionalis
TTTTTTTTTTTTTTTTTTTTTAAAGAAGAAAATTATTATGATGTTTGAAGAACCGAGAGAGGAATGCGGAATAGACTCCTCGTTCTTCAAGAATTTTCATTTCAATCTTTATCGAGTGTTTATGAATTAATTTCCTAATAGTGAGAAGCATTGATTCGATCTCGAATACGATACTGGCCGTTACTGTTATTTCGACATGTCCGTCAAATTACAATTTTCAGAAAGAGAATATAAACGATTTATGTTCGAAGAGCTTAATGAAATGGCACGTCCCGAATAGAACGTCCTCGTTCGTCAAGGATTTTCGTCAATCTTCCGTTGAGCGTTTACAAATTAATTCCCGATATAGTGAAAAGCATCGGTTCGAGAGACGTCGACTAGCTTGCGAAGGTCCGCAAATAAATTGTGTCTTCCCTGTCCCGCTCGTCGACTCAGTCTCGTATCTCGAAATAAAGAGCCGGCCTCTCGGTAGAAGCGTAAGAGCCGGCCTCTCGGTACGGCCTTTTGTCCCTCTCCTCCGTTAACCCTCTCACCACCCGTTACTCCCACCCCTCATACATCTTTTACTCGTCCGTTCCTCTCTCTCTCTCTCTCTCTCTCTCTCTCTCTCTCTCTCTCTCTTGCTGTTACTCTCTCGCCAAA
>NW_017306160.1:1835266-1849454 GCF_001594115.1 Trachymyrmex septentrionalis
ATATTACCGGCCAATCTTGCGCCAACGGCCTGTGCTGGCGAGAACGACAGTTTACCTCGGATCCGCGACGAAGTTGGTTCTAACCCGCGACGACGCAGACTTGTTTGCAATTGAATCCCTCTAGTCCAAATTTACTTTCCCGTAGAGACGTAACCGGGCGTTTCGAATTCCATTGGGATGATACGGTTTCTAATTTTTCATTGAAGTCTCGCTGCGTTTGGTGAATTTCTTTCCCATTTTCCCTCAATGTGCTCAATTTAATGAATTATCGTGATATTTAGCGATTACCAAATACAGTACTCGTCTTTATTGTTAAGTCGGCGGCATACGAAATATATTCTTGCTTGATTACTTGTATTTTAGTAAATTATTAAGGATTATATATTCTGTGCGATGCAATTTTAGTAATTTATTAGAACGCAAGCGAATCCAGCAAGAAAATATGCGACGTGAAAATATGCGCTGCTGAGTTTGACTCTTTTCAAATTTATTTTTATCGACGTCAGTTTAACTTCCTGAACGTTAATGCAGCGTATCGTAGGGTGATAAGTCGTCGAGGGGGAATTAAGACACTGTGAATGAGATAAATATAAGATAAAGACCGGGAAAAATAATCGATCGTTGCTATTATTCCGTTTATTGATAAATGTTAAAAATATGAATGGCGTGACGGGGTGCACGGAAATGCGACAGCACGTTTCTAGGCGTGTGATCATCGGGAGCGAATAAAAATCGCGCGGAGGAACGCGTCTGTTAACAGTGATGTGTAAAGGGCATCGAAATGTCAATTCGCCACTCAGTGTTGCGTATGGTAATTGCGTGCAGATTAAGTGGGTGTTTACCATAACGGCGTTGTCAGGCATTTAAAAGCGACGCTCGTGACACAGGCGGCGACCCGGACATCTTTTCCGTGTGTTCTTTGGAGAATGCGTGACACACGTCGGAGCAACGGGAACGCGATCTGTCGGCGAGAGATAGATTAATTACTCGATTAAATGAGAGGCAGTCGAATTACGAAACGCCGATTATGGACGTAATGCTTGTGCAACTTAATCAGCCCCTCGTTGTTGCTTATCGTATAATTAATGTGCGTGACCCGAGTGGAATTGGAACAACGTAACTAATCTGTCTCTTAATTACTTCGCGCAGGACGATTCTGCGACTGTTTCGTTCCTTGGAGCTTTGAGAGCGAGTGATATTCTACCGTTTGTCATTTTATTTATCAGACGAAAATGTCCGTGAAGTTCAGCTCTCTCTGTACTTTCCAAATATTTTATTTTTATTAATTAATAAAAATTGATTGAAATACACTTCGCTGAGGCGATCAATAATACGTATGTCGAGGAAAAGTTCGTATATGACATTGATCAAGCTGATAGAACCAATTATTAATCATAATTCGCCGAACATAATTACACGTTAACATAATTATTTATAAATAAGGCTAAAACACATTCTGTTAACTCCGCAAATATTTGATTTAATGACGTATGTTTGCGAGACGGCTGTGTCAATTTGTTTAAATCGCCCAGACTTTCCTCAGTGCACAAAGCCGCAATTATTCATTAAGAAATAGTAATCGCGGGATGATCTCAGAAGATCCCGATACGTCGCGATACGGAGTGATGTACAACGGATGGTTTACAGACGTAACGTGTTAGACGATCAAGACGCGATCAGATGAAAGGGATCGTTGCGTTTACTAAACGCGTTCAAGTCGCGCGTATATGAACAGAGAAGCCAAGAGAGGAGGCCGTATTGTGCTCGTGCAAGTTTACTCGTGCGTGTGGCGTTAATTAATGCGCGAAACGCGTTACCGCCCTGTCCACCTTCGTGCAAATGCATCTCTGCATCTCCGAGATAGAAGACGGGCAGATAAGATATAAAGAGCATGCCGCGATAAAACTATCATGCACCGCGAGATATAATTTCGAGGTAGAGCAATTTCCGCGTAGACCAGTTAAATTTTCGGTGTCATGAATGCGCGAACATACATTCCCGCGATTTTTATCCGCGGCAATGAAAACGGAATGCCTGAAGGTATTTCTTTTCCGTGCGATTGTACAATCGTTATTTTACTAGAACCGCCGATGGTGCTATTTTGGCTAAATATTTTAATTTTTTTCTTGTCTGCATTAGATATAGTACGGTATTAGAATATTGAAGATATGTGCAATGAATATGTAATATAAATAATTCGAACGATAACAAATAATATTATATAGTAACAAAACATTTTGTATTTGTGTTAGAACGGACCATTTAAGTCTTCGTTAAACTTTTGTATTGAATTTTTAATATATTTGAGAGTGTTAATTGAGAACACAATTATATTATGTTATTTAAATGTTTTGTGTTAAATTGATATTAAACATTTCTTAGAGTCAAAGTAACACAATTTATGATAAATGAATAAATAGCATAAAAATAATGTGTTTTAAAATGTAAGTTCTAAGATGAATAAATGAAATATATGTTAATTTAAGATATCATAAATATTAATTTTATTTAAAAAGTATGCCTCCATACAATTTGCTTACAAATTGTATCAGTATTACTTTTTTTTGTATTAATTTTTTTATATAATATTTATTCTTGACATAACTAAAATGTAATAAAATATTCATTTTATATTAAATTAACACATATAATACGTTAAATAAAAATTTGAATGGACCGTTTGGGACGTAAAATATATTAAATTTAATACAAATTTTTCGATTGCGCAAAATAATTTTTCATTAATTGAAAACAAGAAAATTACCAAATTGATGCCTTCAGCGATTCTACCAGGACATCGTTGGCGGTTCTAGTATTAATTGTCAATCATCGTAGATGGTTACAGTTTTAGCGAATTTCAGTTCGCTGAATTAAGTACATTTTTCGCACACGCAAAAATATTTCACTATTCGCATGGCACACGGATCGAAAATTAAATTAATTATTTAGTTCAATTGAATTCCTTCGTAAAATTATTTTAGCAAACTATTTCGATTCTGCTCAATGGAATATTTTACATACTCGTGCTTATATATTGAAATGGGCTTGCGTACCGTAATGTTTTACGATTCTATGGCCGGTACCGTGCTCCTCATGTGCGGTGCGCGATAAATTTTTACGTTATTACGTTTACCATTTATTTTCGGACGTGAAGTCGTTCGCGGCGTATCGCTACTACCGTTTGAAAACGTCATTTATGCGAACGATAATTTTTAGACGCGCAGTACATAACGCAGATCGGCGTAAGCGTAAAGATAGCGGTCTCCGAAAATAACGATGCGACGAACGCGACAGGAAATGTAGCGCAACTGGGTCGCAAGTTCATCAGCGCTAATTATTGCTAATCGGAACATCTCGCACTGCGGACATATTTCCACGAGACTGCGTCTTGCTGCTTTCGTGACAGATAACTGATCGTATGCACGAACTTCGATCGATGGTCGAAGTTCGTCAACAAAAGTATCGTGTGGAGAGAAAGGCGACACGTATTATTGAAAATGACTTAATATGTCAATTTAAATAGTTTTTAACTATTATAATTACGCTCACACACACACACACATACACACACATACACACATCAGTAATAAGATTAATATTTAGATAGTTTGTGAAATGTGAAAGCGTCGATTTTCTTTATGATGTTTTAAACGATCTAGATTTAGTTATCGTAGTTTTGATCAATCATGCGTTACATATAGTCGATTAATGAATCGTAAATAATTTCGCAAAGAAAACATATTTGTTATTGCTATCAAGTGTTTGCGTGTTTTATTTATAAAAATGTGATATTTTTAAGAAAGAGAGCGGACTTTAGAAACTTTTGCAAGAAAAGAGTGTTGTTTTTCAATCCGAGTTTTATCATCAGAATAGAGATACGTATTTTGCAGATAAATTTCTCAAAACTTCGTGAACTTTCATCTTACAAACGTTCCTATTTAATTTATTTATTGTAGTACTTGCCATATACATAATACAATAATAAACAAGATTATATATCAAGTGCAAATGTTTCAGTCGAATATTTAATGAAATAGTTGAAGAATTTAATTGCACGCATTCTTTTTCGTATTCTTACGAAAGTACTTGTTTTCCACACTTTGTACTTACAATTTTTTAGCGGCATCCCTGAACGAATTTTAATATCACCGAGCTTCGAGGCTAAAATTTGCGTCAAAGCCTTTGCTTACCGTTATCGCGGATAATGTCTGGAGAAAATTCGATAATTTTATGAGACAACAAGTAGTCCAGAAGAACTGTATCTGGCCCTTGTGCTTACCGTACCGTGGCACGAGTTACACGACCGATCTCCTGGTACCGTATCGGATTATACACATCGTTCTGAAAGTAGTAAAAGTAATGTAGGACCTCGGTAGGTGGTCGAAAGGCAGAGAGGAGGTCGGCTTTTCGCTCCAGTAATCGCGAATCGTTTGTTGTACAAGATGATACTTTAAGAAATTTAATACCCTTCTCTGCCCGATATTCTTTCCAAATATATGCCAATTTTTCAACGTTCTTACAAGTATATATGTCATGTATCGTCATAAACTATGGACAGTTCCCATGAATATTGATTAAAATCGATATGATTCTACATCTTATCTTAAAAACAAAATCAAGAAACGTTTTAGAAGAGACATCGTTTAATTATTAATGAGCAAAATGCGATTTCGATATAATAAATTTATACTAGCTTATTGACGTTTTTACATTTTTTATTTTCTTAATGTAGAGAATAAAAAGTCTATAGAGATATAGAACGCTTTTTATAAAGACCGTATATATGTATAAAGAAATAATGGAAAAAGAAACAACTTTCGAAATGGTATGAATTACGACACCATGTTTTTTAACACATTATATTCAACGTTTTATCGTCACGGCCTCTAAATATATACTAAAAAATATGAGTGTAAATTTGACATGCTGGTATATTTATGTATGTAATTATCGTGTTGATAAAAACACCATGTAGGTGTAGTTTTAACATTCTGATTTAAATATTAAAATTTTTATATTAATGCCAGCACGACGGGAATTACACGGGAAGAACGATTTTACTAAAATGTTAAAAAATTTAAATAGATACAGATCTGAAAATCATTTTATTAGATCGTCAAAATTATTATGGAGAAAATTCAAATATGACGAGAGAGCTATGCTGCAAAAAAAATGTTGATATATTTAAGCAATTGGCTTGAGCACCCTACATAATTATTTTTTGATAGTCCAAGAAAATTATTTTCAGATCTAAATGTTGTATTTAGCTAAATTTTTAGATATTTTATACAAAACTATTCTTTTCATATATTTTACAATCATATATTACAATCGTATATTTTACATCATAGTGTTAAATCTACACTGAAAGAAAAGATCGGTTGAATATGGCATAGCATTTTTAATTGGTTGCAGCAGCCAATTTTTTGTTGTATTAGCCTATCGAAATCCTATACTGACATTGTGGATAGGCTAACGGAACCAAAACTTGGCTGCTGTAGCCAATTAAAAATACTATGCCATATTTTATCATCTAATTTGCTTGCAGCAACCAATCTTTTCTTTCAGTGTATCTATATTTTTTATAGTATATACATATACATATATGACTAATAAAAGACATACATTAAGACAGTTAATTGTACCACGATTAGCATAGGACGATTTAAGATTTTTATAAAGTAAGAAACACATGAATAATAACTCAGAAATTTTATATAGCGACTATCAAGTTTCAAAAGTTGTCATAGTTACCGTCACGGTTAAATTAGCGTAAACTTTGCGAGAGAAATTTTGAACATTATCACGGCACACAAGACTTGGAGGAACGGAGCTATTGCTGGTACTTGTCGCGACAGCCATTTAACGGCGTCATGATAAGTTTACATCTGACATATATCGCGGGAGCGATGCGGAAGCGCTAGACGCAGAAATTGTGACGGAACATCCGACGCGTTAAAATAGACATCCTAGAAACTGACGCCTTAGTGTATCACTATCTGTATCGCGGCATAGTACCCGAGGTCGCGACGCATGTATCGCCAGACGTGTATATTTAGGTCCCCTGTCATCAGTTTCAACTATGAATCTTGAAATCTCCATTCGCGACTTTATACTCAATCAGAATTATTAAAGCGGCGCTGACATCGGAGATGTTGCAGAAGATTCATTAACTCTACTCTCTAAATTCTTTAAAATGGAATCTCACTCTAAAGAATGAAAATTAAGCCAGTCTGAAAAAAGAGTGGCTCAATTTTCATTCTTTAAGAGTGAGATTTCAGAGACAGAGAGTAGAGTAACAATTTACTTTAAAAGTTTTAGAAAGTACACACACACACACACTACCCTGGTAGAAAGTTCATGCATTTTTTAAGCAGTTGCTAAACAGTTATTAACTTCTGTCTAGTAACTGAGAAAGAAAACTACTTAGGATCCCAATCAGGATGCAATGCTTTGTTTATAGTTACTGCATACAAAAGTTACATAAAATCTGAATCCATTTACTGAATAGGAACACAACGAATAATGAATATTAAATTGATTAATAAGCAAGCCAACTGCTCGTGAAATGGACAGAACAAAACTTTATCAAGTTCTTATCCATTTCCTACTCAGTATTGGCACAACTAGTGAGAATACAGTAATATTAGATATTACTGGATAAATGACTAGGAATACTGCATACATTTCTACCAGAGAGAGAGAGAGAGAGAGAGAGAGGGTACTCGCATGATTTTTTTAACATAATTACTCGTTTTACAATAAAATAAAAATTGATAATATTTATTTAAATAATATACAATATGTGCTAAAAATAATGTGTATAAATATTCCACTCCTATATTTAATGAATTTATAAGAGTATCCTGAATACTACACAAGTAATGAAGAGTATAACCTCTTTTAAAGTTGATTCAGATTGAGAAAAGGAAAGCGAGTAACTTGCTAAAGTAGAACGATGTCGCGAAGTATAAGTTCGTTTTTTTTTTTCACTTATTCGTTGATCTAGATTTGGGTTTAGACGTTTGTATTACAACTATGAAAAATAGGCCAATATTCATAGTCAGTTTGTACATTTAAGATTGTTGTATAATCTTAAGACGGTCTTATAATGAAAATGGACTATAAATACCGATTATAGTATAGATTAATTTGGTATATAAAATATTATTATAATCAATGATTTTTCTATTTAGTTACACTATATTCTTACTTTAACCATTTTCGATCGATTATTCAGCGTTTCGACGTTAAGACTTGATTAAAAAATACGTGGATGATAGGTCGCGCATAGAGACATCCACACATGTCTTCTGGGAATAGTACTTAAACAAATTATCTTTCGCGAGTCGATTATCCGTTTCTGATAGAAACTGTTCGCGAGCGATATTTTTATGGGACGATATTGACTACGGTACAATGCATTCAGAGTCACCCAAGCTTGTGATCCTCGATATTGTCTATCGACTACAAGTTTTACTATCATTTGATACAGCTCAATGTATTGGCAAAAAATCAGGTCTCTCGTTCTCGGTCTTTTTCCGTGAGCTTTATTAAACGTATCGTTTCTCAGTGGAAAGAAAAGATATAAGATCTTAAAAATTGCACGACTACATATTTTTGTTAGTGCGCAATGTAAAATCATTTTCTTAGAAAAGTTGTTGGCTTGGTTAATTTTCTAAATAATGTCTAAACGAACGCTGCTTGTAGCATTTTTTTCTAATTTTATGACTCGCATTTAGAAGATGTAATAATTATCTACTGTTAACATCGTGAATAGTGAAAGTGAGATTGAACAGTGAAAGTGCTTCATGACAAAACAAACATATTTAAAAATGCAATTCGTGCAAGTTTATGCTATGAACAACGACGCAAAGCCCATTTTGAAAGAGACTCAATTGCGGTTCTTTGCGTCATAAAATGCCACAATACGACGACAGCTTCCTCGATTCGCCGAGATTTCGGCGGCGAACTCGCAGTTATACAGTGCAAAAACAGTTTTTGCCCAAATCGAAATCTTTTCACATCACGACCACACCTTTGCTGCTGGCCGTAACCAATCACGCTAGGACTCTGTCTGGCTCCTTATCGACCTACAACTTGAAAGGTAATTCGATTTAAAAGATTTAGGTTAAGGACGCGAGGCGATTTCACATTTTGTGTCAATGCTCATACGATAGTAAAAAATGAAAAAAACGTTGAGAAATCATTTCCTATTAATTATTTGTCTTCGTTTGGCATGAATTTGTGTTACATTGACGTTATTTTACGCCCGTATTTGATTTATACATAGTTTTTGCTGAATCAAGTTTTCAAGTTTTTCAATTGAAACAAATTCTGAAGCATAATATGGTTTAGTAAAGAGATTTTAAGAATAATTTTGATATTTGTTAGGTCAAATTTACAATCGTAATTTAACTAAACAATTCTGATGAAGCTTGTTTTGAAATATAATCTGAGTTTGTTTAATAGTCGAGTTTTATAAGAAGATTATATGTAGATGTTAGTTATATCGATAATTAATGTTTAATAATTAATATTACATAATTTTTTAATCTTGTAACATTTTTTCGGAAATAACTTTAAAAGAGAACAATTGTATATTTATACACGAGAAATCTGAGATAAAATTAAAGAATAGATTTTTGAAGCATTAAAACTAATAATTGTAAAATATTATTCTTTATTAGATATTTTTGTACTTTGAAAAGTAACGTTACATATAATACTTGTATTGCATGTATCGATTGATAGTAGCGATACATATTAACGATATTTATTTAAAATTTATCTTTTCCAAACTCGGTATGTCAGCGATAAGTGGACATGCGCGCATATTATTTGCTACTTTTAATATTTATTTGAAGAATAAAGTATATACTTTTATTTTGATCGAAATTGTTTTATTTTTATTCTTTTCTATGTTTTTACATTTCGAGAACAATGAAATTATGTAAGTTTAATAAGTTAAGAAAAAAATAAGATTGATTACAATATTTTTTGCAATATCTAACTTAATCAGTTTTTACCATTTATTAAAATATCACATAGTTATTGATTTATTAAATTTCTGTAATGTTATTTCTCTCATATGTCAAAATTTTAGATAAAGAGATAGTAAATTAATTTATATATAAATAATATTATTCATTTGGAAATAATGTGGAATGTAAATTCTATTCTTTAAATAATAGATTCAATAATTATTTTAAATGAGATATCAAAATTGTGTAATCAACCGTACAAATTATCACTGAAAGAAAGAAATAATTCGTGTGCAGCAGTCATAATTTGCTATTAATAATACATACAAATTGAATCACAAATTTTAATGTACAAATTACTACACGATTTTCAATATTACACTATTATAAATTTCAATTAGAGAATGACATAATTGTCTCGTTAATGAGGATTCGAGTAACAATATCTTTTAAAACGCTCTTTCTATTGAACGGAATCAATTATTATCTTAGAGAATCCACAAATTAAAGCAAAAATGTATGTGCTATAACTGTTTACATAACAAAATTAGTAATAGAAGAAAGAAAATTAGAGAAATAAAATTGCAGAATTTTAACAAATCAATAATTATATGATATTTTAATAAATCGAGAAAAGCGAGATCAAGTTAGATACCTATAGTAAAAAATGTAATTAATCTTATTAATTTTTTTAACTTATTATGAAAATTACGTAATTTCACTGTCTCGAAATGTGAAAAAATAGAAAAGAATAAAAATATACGTCATATTTTGTAATAAGACGTTAAACATATCGCAGGTCGGCGTTACGACCTTGTTTGTTTCGTAGTGTCGCACTCCGTATATCATATTACGCATGTTGCGGAATTATTCATCGAAACGAGATTATTTCCTGCAAGCAATTAGACTTGAATAATCTGTGCGATTAATTAACTTCTGCGATTAACAGCGCGATCGCATCCACTCTAAAAACGTGCCAAACTTTGAATTACTTTGAACAATTATAACGGATAATTAATTTAAGGTGTTAAGAGTTTCGTATTTTTTTTATGTTAATTTGCCGTTACAATATACAGTGGTGAAGTGCGATTAATGTTAGGAGGATACAGTTATTCTGGTAATTAGCGTGATCGTAATTGTTTTCCGCGAGTATTGTAAATCAGTATAAATATTTAATTTTTTAATAGATGTAACCGATAATTAATTTATTGAATATTTTATGAATGAATTGTGAAATATAAATAACAGCTTTGGAAAACACAATTAAAAACATCATAAAGTGTAAATTATTTTATTTATTAAATTCTTATGTTAAGATTATAATATTTCAATTTTCATAAATATTCAGTTTTTAAATTTATTATTTAAATAATTAAATAAATAAAAAATAAAAACAGGTAGAAGAAAGTAAAATGATACTTTGTTCAGTAAAATATTTATTTACTTGCAGTTTGAAATCTAAAATTTCTATTTAAATTCTTTCATGACATTCACGTCTTATGGATAGTGAAGACTGAAGCAGGATATTTCTGAGCTCTATATATATTTATATAAAATAAAAATAAATTATCTATAAAACACAGTAGGGGAAGATAGTTAATTTAGCCGTGCGACTTTATTTTCTTCTTCTTAAATGTCTGTTAAATAAAATTTGATGTTTACGATTAAGCTTTCTTTTTAATCAAAATGCAAATTCTCTGTACGAATTATTTATGTCTCAACTGTCTCAAGATATGAAATATTATTCTTATTCCATCTCTCTCTCTCTCTCTCTCTCTCTGATATATTTAAGATGCAACAGCTATAAATATGGGCTTTAAAGACGTTAATTATTAGCAATTTATATTTAAACAGTTCAAAATTATATTTCGATAGTAACTAATTACATTATTTTCTTGTATTTTTACGCACCTTTAGTCATGCGCGGATCTTCTTTCGTGATGACGGCATGTTGCATGTATTTTAAACTTTAAAATTTATTTCACAATAGAATGTCATGTCTGGAACAAAGCCATTTGTTCTGGCTCTCTAAATTGTTCGTATTCTAATCTAATCGTTCGTTCGTTCTGCTCATTACACTGTTGTACGCATCGACAATGTGCTTGGCTTAAGTTTAAATAATCGCAGTCTCTTAAAGTACATTAACGTGTCTACATTGTACGCATTATCACATTAACCTCTACGCGCGCGTGAAAGCATTTCGACGAATAATTACTAGTTCGTGCTGTCAATCATATTAACCACCGCATGCTCATCGCAGGTATACCACCTTCGACCATATAAGCGCTCCGTTGTTATTATGTGCAACGTCTCCCCCACATATAGACACAACGGATACACTACCAAGTGATTTCCCTCTAGACTCGAAGCGCGAACAAATTGCTGTGTTCACTGTCACACGCGCGTCGTCGTTCATCTTCGTGGATCCATAAAACGCTTTCAATTCACGAGTTAATGAACGAAATGATTTTCGCGATACCCGCGGGGTGAACATAAATTGTGAATAATTAGAGCGTAATAATATAGGGAGACTTAATGACAGGCTTGAAAGAAAATTAACACTAATATATTGTAGATACATATATGTTATATACGTTGGCGTTTGAGTGATGAAGTACGCACGATTATTGATTATATAAAGACGCAATGTAAGCTATAAGCTGATAACTTGAGGTTGCAGTGGAAGTAACGCATTTAGCTTGACTTTCTTTTGAAACCTCTGATATTTTCTTTTTAAACCTGATACCTTTTTTTAAAACCTATTTACATGGTTTTATTGCTTGTCGAAGTCACTGGATTGACACTTCAGCCATTTATCCGTTTCTCCAATTACTTGTATATCGGGTTTGAAAGCTATTCATGAATAGTCATATTCGTAAATTGTTTTTTAAAGAAGCAGCATATGGAATATATTCTCGCTTGAATGGATCGCAGAAATAGAATCTTGGCACTGGCACGTGGATTTTCGTGCTTGGTGGCATACATTTGTTATGAACTCTGAAGCGACAAGCATTTGCCAGACTAATTTTGTCGATTTCATATTTCTAAAAAAAGTTGTATCAGTTATTAAACTCATATCACTTGTATCAGTTTTAAATGTAATTTTTAAATAACTAATTTAATATGTATTTGATTTTGATTTAATTGATTAAGATATAACGCGTGTCTAAGAATAAAAAAAGTTTGGAGAAAATTGATCTCATAACATATTATATATATATATATATATGTATATATATTAAATTTCGTAATAGTTTGACAAGATGGAAAAAGAGAATTTGTCAAATAATATGCAATAATATTATAGTTTACGATACGTCCTTACTTTTTATCACAATTAATCTCGGTTAGAATAGAGTTTGTGTGTACGCCAAATAGTTTGAAAAGTATTCATCACTGCATTTTCCACGATGACAAATATTTAAGTTATTTCGTATGATTACAGCTCTAAGAATTATGTCTTCTAAAAAAAACTTATGATCCATACATGTTGAGATGTAAGCTTTAATATAATTCTTGCTCTTGAAAAAAATCATTATCCAAGAATTAATAACGTTGTTCAAATTATCTAGTGCAACTGATAATTTTAGACAATCCGATAAGAAATGTAACGGTATCTTTCAACCTTCCATTCATTTTAATTTGGGAAATTTAATTCTTAATCGATACGTAAAAATTTCTTTTATTATATCCTAATTCGTTGGAATAGATATCTTAGATACCTTTGTCTATCTGTAAACTTAATAAACGTCAAATTTTAAATTGCAATTGGTAATTTTTAAGGTTCACAATTTTTCATGCGAGACTAGCTAATTTCATCGGTCAGTGTCAGGTGCAGACCACCGCATCGTCATTCTCTGTCGGTGCTTTCCCGGTTCTGACGTGTCAACCCGCGGGCAATATCCAGAGGGAAGTCGGTTGTCATGGTACTTTAGGACGGCTTTTGATACCAGAAATTCACCGGATAAATTTACTGGTCCATATATAAGCGGTACATAGCATCATTATCATCGTCGCACGCGCGTGTAAGTCGGCGTTAATAAATACGAAGCGAAACGACAGACGTAATTACTGGTGAAATAAATTTCGTCAGGAAATTTCGTCGTCCAGGAAATTAAACCGGACGAACAGAGTTTGTTCGAGCGTCAATGACATTGGCGAAATCGCAATTTCGGCGAGCAATTTGATATATTAACATGACATGAATCGATAATTGTAGCTCGCATAAAAGATATGAGAATATTGCCACTGTTATTATTTTATCCATATTTGAAAAGATATTGTGTTAAAGTCATGTGGTCGGACAACGTATGAAACATATCTATCAAAATTTGTTGAAGCATTATACTTCATAAATTTTGCATTTAACTTTTGTACAGTGTATTATTTGAATGTTTTTATATGTTATATGAATAGTTTCGAAGTAATTTTTGCGTACTCTTTCAATGCTTCATATAATGTTACATGAATGATTTTAGAAAATACGAACAGAATGCAATAGTATTCCATTTATCATATTAAAAATTTTGTCGTTTTTATCATTATTAAAACAGTTGTCATCGTAAAATAACATTTGATGGTTGAGAAAAGTCTAAAGCGAATTTAAAAAATTTGATATTATGGTAGTTACTAGATTTTCTGAATCATAAAATGAAATATCTGTTAAAAACATTTTGCTTTATCGCGGAATGAGTCTCGTTTTCAAACTTTTTCCCAGTGCATCTATAATTCTTTGTTATTAAGTCTTTGTGCTTATTGCTAAAGCAAATTCATATTCATGAACAAAAAGAAGAACTGCTTTTGAGGTACGCACAAGATTCTTCCATAACATCCGGTAAAACCTTCCCTGTTGTAATAAATACATTCTCAACGAAGTCCCGGAGTTTAATCCATGTTCCAGAAGCTTCGCATAGAATTGCTAGAAGCATCCTGGGAGACTTTCATGAATAATAATTCGTTACCAAAACGCGACGTCGATATAAGTACACTAGCCCAGTCTTCTTGCATTAATAATGATTTGTATAATGACTTGCATGTGATATATTAAAAATAATTATTTGCATAGATGTGTTTTTTTTTTATTTTTCAAAATTAACTCAAATATTCTAATATTTATGTATTTTAATTCTAAGTTATTAGTTTTTTTCATATATTAATTCACTCAATCTTAATTTGTTTAATATACATAATAATTCAGATCAATT
>NW_017306160.1:1849554-1858188 GCF_001594115.1 Trachymyrmex septentrionalis
ATATTTTAATTCTAAGTTATTAGTTTCTTTCATATATTAATTTACTCAATCTTAATTTGTTTAATATACATAATAATTCAGATCAATCATTTATGTATTGTCGATCGATTGTTTTACGATAATCTATCTTAGCAAAATATTCTTTTTTTAAATAACCGTGAGTAACGTTGTAATATTTTATAAATATTATAATACAGGAATTATGTGTAGCATTATATAAGATACATTTTACGATTTCTGAAACATATTCCATGGAGAATAATTTTTGCATGTAAACATTGTGACATTTCTAAATATCTTGTGTGCAAAGCACAATTGCTATATTGCATAAGAAATTTGAGTTACAGTTGGTTGCATGTATAAACGGACTTGTTTCTTGTTTACTTGCTTGTTTAGATAAATGCGTGTTTAGATAAATCAGATCTCGCGGGTACAGATCGCCGCTTAATGCGCCAATTGGAGATATAGGAGTAGGGACCTGTTTTACGAGGGTGTCTCCCGACGCCTGGAGGGTGCAAACCGCCACTTAATCAAGACGTTACACGAGTTTCCTCCTCGCAGAGGACCCTCAGGCCACTCTTCCCCCTAGGGTCGGTCACCCTTTCCGACCGACCGCATCGATTCTCCATAGGTGAAAGCTTTCGGAAACTATTCACAAATAAGCGCCCACCTCTATTTGCGCGACATAAATCTCTTTTTAACACGCACGCGTAGGTTATAATATAAATGTTTGTTTCTTTTTTTTTTTTTTTTGACGCATATTTTGATATCCGACAGTGTTTTATATTTTTCGAGATTCGTCGTTTGGGGTGCACTCTCGTGTAGGATGATGATAAATTTGCGTACACAATTTATACGTAAAAAACTTTTTCCATCAATTTAGTATTATTTCTGAAAATATTAACTTTTTTATATTTATTGATGCGTATGCATATACATTTAATTTTTTATTAAATTTTAATATAAATCGAATAGATAAAATGGGAAAGATAAAATAAATAATATTCATAGTATTTAATATTTTTTATTTTTTATTTTTTTCATTTCATTGCTACAGATCTAAATTAAACAAAATATAACCAAATGAAGATTTAATACTTTTTTTTATAAAAATCTTCTTTCAATTTATTTTCGAAAACATTATCTAATGTTTAGAAAATTTTTTATGTACAATATTTTTATTAAGTTGAAAAAGAAAGATCTTTTTGAAACTCTGATTTTTGATCTAAATAATTCAAAGAATAAAAATTATTATTTGTAATTATTTTTGGATTTTATTTTAACAAAAATTATGTTATATGCTCTAAATAACTGAAATATTTGATAGTGATTAGATTGCGATAAATAATAGCGTTTTCGCAAATAAAATAGATTTTAATTTAGTTAAAATATCGGATTGTGATCCATGCATGTGTGAATTTGACAATATCCAACATTATGTAGTCTCATAGATAACATTATCGTAGAATAATATTTTCGAGATAAACATCAAGTGTTATATTATAGAGAGATTAGAGATAGTAATTTTGGAATATCTTCGATTAAATGGACATAAAATTGTATATAAGCGATTTCTACTGATTTACACGGCAAAGAAAATGTTGTTTTTGGAACGCAATTTAATTGCTGATCCGATAAACGTGAAACAGCGAGGGTGCAGGTCGACGAGATAAATGCGCGCAGGGGGAACTATTTACTCTTGTGTTTGTATTAACTTCCGCAGCGAGTTCCATATGGGGAATTTTCAACAACGGGTGAAGGGTTGAGTACTGCTATTAACAATGGCTACACGATGTACGTGCAACAATAAGTTGCTTGCGGCGTGTTATTATTCTTTGTAGAGGAAAATCAGGATCTATAGATGTCATTAGCTGTGTTCAGCAGAAAAAGCAGCTTTGCTACTGTTGTAAAATTTTTTAATACGATTGGTTTATACAGTGAGGAACTAAGAGCAAAATAATAATAAAGAATTTAACAACAGTTGCAAAATTCTTTTTTCTGCTAAACGCGCACTGAGGGAAAAAAATTTGTCATAAACGCGAAAGTGATTACAAAATTCAATTGTCAAATTTGTTTTATATTTGTAGCAAATAAATTTGCATATTCGACAAATATTTTGCGTTTGTTGCAAATAATTTTTATCGCGTGTACGAAGGAAGAATAAATATTTGTTATACCTGCAAGTAATCTGCAATTCCTATATTTGTAAATGGAATTTGCTATTATGGTATAGGATTTGTTTATAACAATTTTTTTTCCTCCGTCCATCGATTCAATTCGATCGTTTGATAATGGTTTACATAAAGCTATACGAATGACAAGATTTTCGTGAAATGCTTTTTCATATTTCTGCATTAATCTAGATTTTTTGCTAATAACGCATACCTCATTGCGAGAATTGCATAAAACATTTCACTTTTAAATACGGTTTCTAATTTAGTTGAAAAAATGAAGACACGAATAAATGAACGCAACAGTTTTCTTAAAGCCAATTAAAAACGAATAATAAAAGATTAAAAATTTAAGAATTCTTTCACGGTCTATTTCACTCATGATTTTCGCTTCAATTTTAACTTTTAAGTTTAATTCAGTCCCTTGTCTCCCGATAATTTTACTTCTAGAAAGAGACAAACAGTCAGTTCAATTAAGGTTAAAGTTAACCGACCTGGATGAAACCGGCTATTAGGGACAAAGAAAAGAAGTAAAAGTAGGAGTGGAAAAAAAAAACGGTAGCAGGAAGAAGCGAAAAAACTCGAAGGAATTCGCGTCTTTTAAGCGGACAGAATGCGATAGACTATTTTCTTAGCATTTTAACGAGAGTTCTCCTTTTCTAATGACATGATAAAACTCGGCGCATTTGTCAGGGATTATTAATGCAACCCTACGACATTTCGCGGGCGGATCTTAAACTGCCACTCGTAAATTGCCGAGGTGATAAGTAGATTGACGTATCTCTTCAAGTTATTACTCGAGAAAATGGTAGTGAGATGCGCGCGTGTAAAGATGACAAGAAATCCGCTTCTCCGAGCCCATGAAAGAGGAGCTTAGCGTCGTCTTCGTCGTACCGATAAATTTCCGACGAGAAGAGGCGAATCTTTCGCTGTGGCGAAGTGCATTCACGTGGGTCCCTTCGGGAATGCCCTGGCTTAAGACCGCGCCTTGGTTGTGACGTGGGGGAGGGGCAGGGGGAGGGGGAGGGGGAGGGGGTGGATGCGGCTTCGACGAGGAGATCGCCGTTCCGCATCGAATCGGATGAAAGAGGTGGAGAGACCGTGTACGCGTTATAAGGGTTGAATTCGAATTTTGTATACAACGGGTCCAGAAGCCGAGACGAGGCTTCGAGAGTTGAAGAAATGCGAAATTCCTCGTCGGGGGACGCGCGACGGGGCGCGGGGCGGGAGAAGACGAAAATAAATGGGAAAGGAGCCGTCTGTTGCCTCCCTCCCCCCTCCCCCCCTCTCCCCTCCCTCCTATCTCTCCTCTCTCGGTATTTTCTCCTCTCCCATACCTTTTTCTCTTTCCCTCATTCCGCGTATCTTTCGCCGTTCGCCTTTCTTTCCGCTCTGCCTCCCCGCCGTCGTTTTCCTCGCGCGCGCACTCCTACGCGCTCCTCCTCTTCGCCGGTCGAATCCTCATTCGTGCGAGAACTTCCGCTCAAGTGAATCTTTACGAGAACGGATGCAGAACGCGATGTAGACGCTGATAGAGCGAAAGATACGGGGAGGTAGGGTAGAGAGAAAATCGTCCCTCCCATGGCAGAACGCTCTCCGCGTTCGTGTAGTACCTAACAAGTGAAATTCTTGACTCTCGATTTTCGGAAACGCGCGCCCTTTTACGGCGGCGAAGCCAACGTCTGGAGCAACTGTTGCAAAACGGAAATCAACTTCCGGAACAGGCGATACGTCACTAGTTGGATCGAAGGAAACTAGAAGTCTAGAAGTCTAAGGCGAGAATATGGAAGGAATGATTTTCCTGAGGAAAATGAGCTAAAAATTTAGACAGATACAAATCTAAAGATAATTTTGTTGGATCGTCAAAGTAACTGTGTAGGAAACATCAAGCACGAGATGAGCAATGCTGCAAAACAGTTTTGACATTCTAACAATCGGTTGAGCGTCCTACATAATTATTTTAATAGGCTAATAAAATTATTTTCGGATGTGCATTTAACTGAATTTTTAGATAGTTCAACAAAATCTCTTCTTTCGTGACGAAAAAAAAAAAACCGATTTTGCTGAAGTATTTAAAAATTTAGGCTAATCTCTTATACATATTATTTTTTTATTTTATATTATTAGATACAAATCTAAAATAATTGTGTTGGACCGTTAAAATAATTATGTAGGAAGCTCTCAAGTATGATGAACGACACTTCAAAAATTTTAACAACCAGGTTGTGCTTAAAAAAATTATCTTCATATCTGTATCTATAAGCTGAACTTTTAGATACTTCAGCAAAACCGTTCTTTCCGTGTAACTGAACACCGAGCTTCTCGTTAACAAGACGAAACGTGAAGAATACGTTGCTATTCGAACTTGAGGTTTCAAAGAGTCTCCTTGTTCCTCAATGAAATATGCTGAATATGCTGAGCGACGAGCGTACCGTTAGTAGGAATGTGAAAAAACGGCATCTCATTAGCGCAGAATCCCCCGTAATGAGATTAATTATCTCGTAGGTAATATGTCACATATATCGAGACGTATCCGATAGAATTACAATAGCAGGATTTAATAGGGATCGGTTCATCAATATTATTTTTTGTCTCTAGTACAATTACGTAAGGTGCTTTAGATGCTTTAGAAATCATTTACATTTTCTTGCATCATGTAAAACGAGCGACTCACTCATACAAATACCTTGTTGAATTACAATACATTATTGTAAAAGAATTCAGTTTGATATGTACTTTATGTCATAAATGCTATATTATGACATCCATTTGATATGTCATAAATGCTATCAAATTCACATTCCGTTATGGAATTTGGAACCGGTAAGATTTATTATTTTGCGAATTAATTTTTAATCTAGTTAAAAATTCGTTGCCTCTAAAATTTTTCTCGTAATGTGCGAACAGTCTTAAAGTTAAATCGAGCCATCACTCAGAGTACTTTAAAAATAAATTCGATAAAAGAATTGCATTACATACATGCGTGTGTACAGGTGTGTGTGTATGTGTGTGTGTGTGTATATGTTTATGTGAATCCACAAATCCTAAGATCGTGGAGTGACCTATGGTAACCGGAAATTCCGGAGAACTCATTAAAGTTAAATTAGCCGCGGGGAATATGCTTTCGGTAGGATTTGGCGAATGCTTTCAGACCGTTTCGACAAACAGTTTGCGTTTCGAGGTATACGGCACACGATTAATGCTCCGATCAGCGCCCATCAGATTTCATCTTCATCGTATACGCGCAGTATGTGAAAATTTTCCATGGCAACGTCGAGGCTTTGCCTGCCGACCGTCCGGGTTTACTCGTTCGTTTATGCAAATGAAAATGTTAATTCGGATCAATCAGATCTGTTTTCTCAACGCACCGGTCGTGCGAACGACGCGCCGCATCCGGCGTTTAAACGTGACTGCAATTTGAAGTCGCTTCGTTACAAATTTCCTATAATCAAATGGATGCCACGGTTTATCAGGGAATCGATAGCGCAGCGCATAGCTCGCATTCGCACGTGCACAGCGATATTTATCCACCGCATACAGTCCTCGGTTCCGGTAAAATATTTGCGGTCTCTCTCTCTCTCTCTCTCTCTCTCTCTCTCTCTCTCCAGGAGATATCATGTCGGGTGCATATCGAGCATTTGCTCATATATTTATATGGTTATCGGTAATGACAGTGACCCCCAAATTACCGGTCGCTCGGACGATTTGCATAATTTGCATAATTTGCACGATTCGCCTTTACTCTATTCGCTGTTATGTGCCGATTATTATGAACAAGCGCGAGATGAATCCCTCATCAAAGACAGCGCGTTCCTTTTGTCGTGGAATTTCTATTGGGAGGTAAAAGTTAGAAACATTTTCATTACAAGCTAATTTCGTTATGTTTTAATTTCAATTCAACCTTCTACAGAGCAAAGTGTTTAAGCTTTAAAGATCTGTCTTTTTTTTTTTAAGTTATGATACGATGATTTTTAATGGCCAGTAGTTATGTTAAAGTTAAAATGCTTGTTTTACTTAATCCGTGATAACTCAGTAACAAAAAAATCTTACAATTGGAAGAATTTTTAAAAAACGATTTTGAAGATAAAACTTTAAGCTTTTATGATAAAAAGACGAAGTTTTTCGTAAGTTTTTTTTTTTTTTTTTTGGACATATAACAAGCCCATAAAGTGAGAAGGAAATTTCTCATTTTGTTCCGTTTTTAATTTTGTTATATGTAAAAATGACCAAACTCGCAGAAACTCAAAAAAGACACAGTGACCTTTCGAACGTAGAGATTTCAAGCCTTCAAAATCCTCTTCTTAAATTTAAATTTCGTTCATTTTTAACGAAGTTACAGCTGCTGAAGTAGCTCTACAAACTTTTGTTCCAACTCAATACTTTTCCAAGCAAGATAATTCTGGAAAATTTATTAAATCTAAGTTTTATCGTGGAAAGTTCGCCTCGAATTTTGCATGATCGAAGAAAATTGCGGGACGCCGAGCTTGCACATTACAGTGTGTCATTTACCGGACAAATGGAGCGGAAGGCAGACGGTAGCCCGCAGACGCGGTGCACGCGTGATTTCCGGGTGTAGCTGTGCGCGTCGTGATGAAGTCCGTCCGCTTGGAAGAACTTGCTAATTAGTAGCGAGGTATACGGAACGTATATGCATAGTGCAACAACCAGATGCAATTTTAGAGACCGTGAGGATACGATTGCGCGTGAAAATGACCGACAAACGAGGAGTCTCCCGTAATGCTGACGGAGACGCTGTGTAATTCCAAAGAATGACATCGGTTAGTTCTCTCTTTTTACTCTCTTTGCGTATCTCACATTCGTATAAACATTATAGTCGCGCACAACACACACGTTAGCCGCGCCCTGCCTCCTTTTCCTCTCGATTTATAATGTCTTCATAAGCACACGCGATTCCATTGTACAGAATGATCGCGTGCGCGCTGATATAACGGTTGCGTTTGCATGAGACGTTGACTACGTCGTCAAAGATATCATGAATGAATGTTGAAACGCGTGGTTAAGAAATGTAAGCCGTCACGCGACATTACACGAGCTTTATCCGGAGATAGAAAATGACCATGAGATAAAAATAACAAAAGTATTGCAGATTTGATCGTCTTACAAACATTACAGATACACACGTTAACGTACAATATCTTATTGTTATTTATTTAAGTGTGAATGGATAGTAATTTATAATTAATCGAAAAGTATTATTTATACTTAAATATCGAAAATATTTCAGACACAGTTTACACAAAATGTAAACATAGCTTTATGCAAGATAAAGCAACACATACGTTGGTAATATTTTTTAAAAAGTTACTTTATACGTAATTTCTTACATTTATATGTGATTCTGCAGCCTCTGTGGCTTCTGGTACATTATGTTGCATCTGCACACATAGATCTGTATCCATCGGTAATGGCTTTCTCTCGAATGAAATATTCCGTGAAAATGTGAATGGTTGCATATCGATATAAATGGATTAATGGACGAAGAGTTCTGATCCATTTTGTGATATTTTTATGCAGCTGTAAGAGCCAGTGTGGCCGTTAATAGCATTACATTTTCACGCATAAATTACGTTCAATGTTCCAACGATACGATAAATTCTTGTATACAATAATTAAAAGCCGGTTTAATATGATGAAAATTGGTTTTGTTTGTAAATCTAAAGAACAAAGTTGACGAAATAATAGGATATAATGATTCATTAATATTTATCATTCACGATTAATAAACATATAAATATAATTTTTACAGCATTAGCACGATTATCACACTATTGTTAAATCATCTTTCTACTTTAGATTAATAAATTATAAAGCTCTTTTCTCTTACAATATACATTTGTAATTTACAATTTAGACACTTCAATCTACGATTTATATCATTTTAATTTATTTATAGTTTATTTAATGAAAATATCAAAATTAAGTAAGATTTAATGAATTATTTTCAATCACATTTGATAGCGATTCTTTCTATAAAGGGATATTTTCTTCCATTAGTGAGATAATGTTTATTTTTTCAGAAACTAAAATAATAATGCTGTTGCCTTTTAATGTAGCGTATACTTTCTTTGGACTTTTTTCCCCTCAGGCTACAGAACATTTTGCTATTCGCAAAATGTTCTCTCTGGCGATGCAGCTGGTTATTGTTTTCCGGAAATGAACTGCGTTGGAGTGCGATACATGTATCCAGTCCAATGCAATCCAATTTAGTTGATACCCTCGAACGTATCTAGTATGAGGTATCCACCAACGGTATCGATTTCACGAGTATCCTCAAGATACTCTAGACTTTCTCTAATTAACGGTATCCAATTGTTTGTTATTTGAAGATGCGGCTGCGAAAGTGACGAAAGCGTAGATTATTTTCCCCTTTTACGCAGCAGTGACGCATCCTTTCTTGTTCTTTCTTTTAATGCATAAACCACTACAATGTATTCCTCATGTA
>NW_017306160.1:1858288-1860961 GCF_001594115.1 Trachymyrmex septentrionalis
TATACAAGGAGGATGACAAGGAAAAGATTTTAGCAAGGACATCTTCTGGCATAGTAAAGTATATTAAAACAACATAAACGTAAAATAAATACGTGATAAACTTCTGTAAAGTTAGTGTTGTGTTTTTAGGATTTTAAAATATAATGTAACAGTTTGATTCTGTTGCAGGTGAAATTTTATCTTCATAAAAGTTATATTAATAGTTATTGGAATGTTGTATTCCGCCTCGATGTAATTTATAATTACTCTCGTGTTATTCCGGATTCTTTCATTTTGCAGGATATTTTTTCAATATCCATAGATCGAATTGATAAAACTCAATTCAATATCAGCGTCGCAGTGCAACTTACGAGAATTGTAAGATAGTTTTCTGGTCTTAATGATGATCATAGATTCAATTATTCGCGTGTTATTCTGGGATAATATTTTTATTTCACAAAATATTCTTTTGGACAATGTCCATAGAATTGATAAAACTCAATTAAATCAGTGTCGCGGCACAACTGAAAGGAATTGTGAGATCATTTTTACCTTTAATGGCGCTCATAGATTCACTGCAGAAGTCCATTGACGTTACTGCACGTCGTTTCCAAGCAAGTGAAATCGATGACTATGAGCTCCTCGAGTCTTGAACTCTTCCGATCGACGATAATGTTCGTTTCCCAACTGACTCGATTAAGTCGTCGTGGAACTGGCTACGTCCACGTTGTAATTCCTTTCCCGTATCTAATGCTTTATTTCCCAGGGGTAACATTCTAAGAAGTATCGGAAATTACAAGAGCGGCGTAATTACTTTATAGCGTGAAGTTTAAACGAAATGTGCGATATGCAATAAAATGCATTTGGGATATTGCACATCCGTACTATGTATCCCTCATTATAAGCGAAACATTTAAGCAAATTATTTTATAAATATGCGTATCTTAATGCAATGCATTTTCGAAATCGAAAATGTGTTAATTACATATCGCACCCAACGGCAAGAAAAGTAACACAAGTCGAAAATTTTCGAATTTTGTATTACGGGCCGATTATATTCTAAATAAAAAAAAAAAGTGAACAAGTTGAATTCAAGTAGTTTCCAAAGGAAAATGTCACAGATTAAAATAGGGTAGGTTTTAGAAGTGTAAACGTTACACCACAATAAGATAATCTCTGTATTTCTTCCAGAGAACTTGAAACAAGCAATTTGTGATTATCACTAAGTTAACTTATGTTTAATACTGCCGTAATAAATAATTTTAAAATATGCAATTTTTTTCTCTCCCCTGAATAATATAATATTTTGGACTTGTGTCATTTTTTCGTGAAGAAATATGATATATTTAATTACATTCTAATCGACGTAACTATCGCTCTATTGTTGCTTGTCCATTATTAGCGATTTCATTTTATTCTGCGGAATCTATATAAGCGAAAGCAAGACATTAGTAACAAACCTCGTTAACTCTCAGAAAGAAATACGGGCTGCGCTTCGATCAATGTAACGAGCTCATTTATTATCGTTACTCAGAAATAGCGCTAGACTGCTAGACGGTGAAGTATAGAAAGATTCCAACTCTCTTAGCTTTCGCACTTTGCCTCGCAGATGTTTCGATAACACCGAAATGTACTTTACTTGCACAGTTAACAACACCGGTCTTGCGATGAAGGAGGCTGTTCGTACAAACAAGAGCTCGGATGCTTCCGTTTGAATGTTTGTGAACGAAGCCGTTCGATGGGTGCTCGTCGCGAGCACGACTGCTATTGACTTGGCGATCGTTTCATTTTGCAAATTGAAAGTCGTACGTGAAAACGGAGAGATCGAAACGAATCTTGGAATCTTTTTCCACTCTCTCCGATCTTTCCAATCCTGTCGCACAATCATCTCTGCACACGAGTGCTCCGTTAAATTGTAAATATCTTATTGAAAATCGAATATTTGTCTGAAATTAATTATTATTAAAGAATCTGTATATAGAAATACACATATAAACGGCATGTCACGCAGTAATTTGACACAGCTCGCTCGTGTGTTATGTATGAAAATATCTTCACGTATTATTATGCTAATTTATCATATATTAACATGATAAATTGATCAAAATGCAAATTTGCTATGTTAAATTCATAAGTTATGCCGCACTGCGTTGGAAATTGCAATAACCAGGCTTTCTGCAACAGATATATTTATTTAATATATTGTATAAGCATCGCTTATTTTCTTAATTAAAAAGATTGTTGATATTTAATTAAATAGAATTAATTAAATACGGCTGGTACATCGCTTAAATTCCCGGAGCCGTGCATAAAATATCGCTCGATGTACCTTCGCGAGAGCGGCGCCTAATTGCGACATCCGAATTTTTTATTTTCCTTTGATCATTTATGCGCGATGCGTCCCGGCTTAAGCGACTTCAGACTTTTATCTCGAAGACTGACGAAAGTTTTGACGTGACGAGGCTCCGAAAACTATATCGATATACTTTCTCGTCGTTTTATCGAGCTCGCTGCGCCGAACGCAAGAGAATCGCCGAAGAGAATCTCTCCACTCAAAAGGAAGAAAACAAGTAAGGAAGGAAGGAAGAAAGACGCAAGATATCGCCTTACGTTGCGCTTTTATCGGAAACAGATAATATCCTGTGATACACACCAATATAGAAGCTAGAAATAGGCTTACAGTTCCTTTTATAT
>NW_017306160.1:1861061-1865013 GCF_001594115.1 Trachymyrmex septentrionalis
TTTTTCTTTTCTTCAACGATTTCTTTCGATGTTTATTACGCCAATTTACGATATTTTTCTTCCACATAACGAGTCGCGACGATACGACGGGATTTTATTTCTGCAAACTCGACGTTTTCTCCGCTCTTAATTTTTGATTACTCGCGTTTTAAGCTCGTTCCTTTTTTCGCCATCACACGATCGACAGTAGACAAAACATATTTTCCGACGGTTAGAGAGAGAAAGAGAGAGAGAGAGAGAGAGAAAGAGAGAGAGAAAGGGACGAACTTTGGCTCTTTTATCAAGCTTTTTCCAAGCAGACACTGAAAAGGGCAAAGTGCCATCCACAGTATTTGTCTTTTCAACAGCGAACCGTCGTGTATATCCGCGGAAGGTAGAATAAGTGGAAATTAAATCCCGGTTATTTCTACGCGGCGCCATAGGGGTCGATCGAGAGATACTCGCAAACAACGGAGATCAATGCCGCAGAGAGCAATCAATAATAATATCCCGCTGTCCCTCGGAATAATAAAACGCTTAACGCGCAGCCGGTGCTCTGCAACTGTCCTATCGGTCTTATTGTTAGAACCAGCCGGGACGCATTGTTCGAACTTTTTCGATTAAAACTTTCACGATGTCGTTCTTTTTTCCCCTCTCCTGCTACGAAATGCAGCCGAACGATCATTTATGTACGTTCTGCCTGTCTTCGAAGGTAAATCGTATAGAATTCGAAAATGAAACAAAAACGTCAGATCGAAGATTTCCCTTTGAATATATAAATATGCCGTTAATATGTGTCATCGTGAAATTTACAGAATTCAATTATTAAGCGTAATGAACATTTTAGGCATCTCTGTAATTTCTACCTTGATCCTACAATTATCAAAACAAGATTATCATTATATGTTAATAATCCGTTTATACATAATACGTGTTTTCACATTGTTTGAAGAGCATTAATTGTGTATGTCACAATATACATATTTTGAATTAAAAAAAAAAAAGAGAAAATAGTAAATTTTATTTCAAATTCGACTGCGAAATGTTGAGAGCTTTTAAAATTTGTTTTCAAATTATTATTATATATTTGAATTTTATATTATTAGCAGAAATTACATATTTTATATATATAAAATATCACAATAATGCTTTCAGCTATTGAATAATAAATAGCATTGGCGATTATTACCTAAAGTCGGATTACACCTGATCAAATTTGATTCAGCCGGATAAATGGAGAGAGATACTTTATTATATACGAAAGCTGCGCCGCCCGATTGGCCAAATGGAATCAATCCGCGAAGGATATTACGGAAAATGAAGAAAATCATGAATTCCGCCTCTCTCTCTTTCTTCTTTTGTCACGGTTATTTAATCTTCAATAAACTACCGCTTTCCGATAATTTAAGAGTTTAATATCAATTATACGAGTATGCTTTGATTCATTACCTTCTTACCTCTTATCGATGCAAATCTTTCCGAGATTGTACGTGCTTCAAAGATGTGGAATGCATTTTAATTATCTTCTTATTTGAAATTTACATTAATTGTTTTACTTTGTCCAATTTGCCATATTTAAGACTTTTCATCATTTACATTCGATTACTTGACATACAATTGGACTTTGCTTCTTGGAAGAAATATTTATATACGATTATATTAATTAATTTTACATTACTCGCTTGAGGTGTTTCTGACACCTATTATTACACCTCAATTTTTATTATTTTCTTTAATAATTTACAATTAAATAAAGATGGATAATATTCTACAATGCATATCCTTTAGAGATAACGCAATTTTTTTTTAATTGTAAAACAATTTTTGCTAAAAAAAAATAATGTGTGTAAACAACACATTCATACATTTAGCGAATTTATATGATGGTGGTATTCTGGACACTTCACGCGAATAATGAAGGGCTAATAATTACAATTTTTCGATTATATTATACTTGCGTATAGTAGTTGTCCAATTGAAATAATACATATAATAATACAAATATATTATTCTAGTATTTGGTGAAATAAACAATACGAGTTACCTCTTCACAATTTTATATATATTCATCTACTAATTATCTTCATCTCAAACGATTCTTTAAAAGAAACTGTGTGCCCCAACTAATCTTGGGATGGATCTTGCATAACTAAAGTCTTACAAAGCTCACCCAATCGTGCAACGCAAGCGAAAATGAAAACCGTGCGGTTTGCCTACGCCATTAGCTTTTTTATTTACCGGTTTTTATTTGTCGGTTGCGATGCAGGTATGTTTGTATGTTTACTGGCAGGATGTGTGCGGAGCAGGATATTACACTCTCTCACCCCACGTCGCTTTACCGTTAATTGCGACTGCGGAGAAAGCGTGCCGGACCGCCCCCCCATAAAATACGTTTATCACCCCTTAAAGTCGTGGCGCCTCTGCCTTTGTGGGATCCCATTAATACGCAAATTGCAGCCACGAGTTTCTCGCGTCTCCCCATATCCGGTTGACACGTACTATCGGCCGGTCGCTTAATTAAGAGGCAATTTTCCTTTAATACGGAATATCTTGCCTATTCATCGGCGTGTAAATAAAGATTGGGCCAAAATAAAACAGATCAGTGCGAGATGGTTTGGTAAGCGGTAGAGAATAAAGCCGAGCCAGAATCAGAACGTTGCAAATACGTAGCTTTTACTAAGATAAACAAGATGGAAAATTGAGAAAATCGCGAGGTAGAGAGAAGGCGACTTTCACGGATATAGAAAAAGATTTAGACTTCTTTTTTTTTTTTCATAAAAAGAAAATATGATGCTTAATGAAACTTATTGTATTTCGTTGCATACATAAATGTAATTTTATAAATTAACAATATCTCACATTTTCATTTTAGTTAGTGTTTCTTATAAGGTAACGATACTTCTCAAATTATATTTATTTATAATCTTTTGACAAACTTTTAACAAATAAACATAAGTCAGACATCTTTACAATTAGGCATTGAACTGTATAACATTTTTTAATCTAATTTCCACAAAATTACACAATCCCCACACAAAAGAGTAGTTTCGGTTGTTCTAAAATAAAAGAGGAATGTGTAACGGCAGGGAAAATTCGTCGTTTTGTAGACCACAGCTAGTTAATAGTAAAAGAATAATAAAAATCCTGCGGTAAAAGAATAACAGTTCCGGAATTTTTCATGGTACATCGCAAGGCTTAAATTGGGAAGAATATTATAGGCTCGCGTTTTTACGATCTTGGCACGCGTGTATTTCGAATTTTACGATTAAAAATCGTCGGATTACGAAGCGGTCCGGGGGAAAATAGCGTAAAAATATTCGAGAGTAGTGTGGAGAAGGGAGGATACGCGAAGGACGTGTTTTTGTTGTATCGTGGAACGGACAACGGTGCGGGTGGGCCGTCGACCACACGCAATTCGCGAGTTGGAATGTCGTCCGGCATCGTCGGCTATTATCAACCATTCAATTGTTACTTTGTGGCTCGCGTATGGCTGAGTGCATACGAGCGCAATTTTGAGCACACTGCGTTGACATAACAGAATTTTCGGTGAAATTTCCGCTATAAACCGAAGGTAAAAGGAGAAACGAGATTCTACGATTCGTCTGTGTAACTTCGTGAAATTTTAATTACAACGATAAAACGTGGGCATCACAATAACAATAATTATATTAGGACTCTCGAATTTTAAACAATAACAAAAAAAAAAAAAATAAATAATTAATAAAGGGCAAAGTGAGAGTCAACACATTTCTTTAAAAAAGTCGTACAATTAAAAGAATAAAATACAAATACAGAAAAGTAAAATTGAAAAAAAATATATAATAAAAATAAGAATGAAAAAAAAAATAAAAAAAAATAACTATTGTATAATAGGCTAATGAGAGTCAGCATCGAGATAAACGGCGCAGTTATTTAGTGAACAATCAGAAATTGGATTGATATCTTCTTTATTTTGAACGTATTGACTCTCTTT
>NW_017306160.1:1865026-1866194 GCF_001594115.1 Trachymyrmex septentrionalis
AGCGTTTGTTAATCTGACATTCAAGTCAAACCTATAAGAATCGCAATAAATTATTTGTATAAGAATAAAAAAATTGTTAACATTATTAAAATTGTAAAATAAAGAATTAGACAATAAAAAAAAAGAAGAAAGAAAAATTTCTTGTATTATATATAAAAGCCACGATGCTATTCCTCTCGTCTCTTTAATTAACGTGTAATAATAACATAAGTATCGATTCACTGAATGTATTTTGGAGATATGAATGTATTTGCGTAATGTTTATTTATTTTGCATTTCTGCCTGATATCGTCACGATGTATACTTCTTGAAAACTTGTTTTCTGTCCGTACGGCGGTGGGATTCCACGAAAACGTTTAAAAGCGAGATTTCACGGTCGGATATCTCTTAATGGTCCGATCGGAAAAAGATTTTTAACTGAATACGGAGAAATTCTGAAAAAGTTTCTGCAAATGTAAAGATTATTTCTTGTGACTTCGCTCATTTTTCGTTAAATAAATTTCTCTGCACACTCATAACTATTATTACTTTTTATGGCAAAAGAAGATTAATTTATCTCGAAAATTCTTTAGGTTATAATAAATTTAAGTTACAAGCGTTAATAAAACATTGAAATAACATGCACAATACAGCTAGAAAATTTGTGTTAAATTTAATATATTTCACAAACAATCCACCCAAATTTTTGCGTTAATAAAAAAATTTAACATATTTAAGATGAATATGTTAGGAGTAATACGAATATTGTGTAAAAAGTTTACAAAAAATGTAATACTGGCCCAAATTGGATAAGCAAATTGTGGAAATATATTCCTTTAATAAAATTAATATAATATGTTAATTGACACATTTTATTCATTTATCTTAGAATTTACATTTTAAAATATATTATTTTTGTGCTATTTATTTACTTATAAATTGCATTGTTTTAACACTAAGAAATATTAAACATCAGTTTAATATAAAACATTCAAATAACACAATATCATGTTACGTTAAATTATCACTTGAATGTGATGAAAAAGCTCTAGTTTTAATATAAATACAAAATATTTGTTACTATGTCACATTATTATTATTTTATTATTAATGTTATAAAATATTTCATTTAACAGAAATTCGCCGAAAATATTTCGATCATTTTTTTTCACGCTAGTTGGAATATAAT
>NW_017306160.1:1866260-1886745 GCF_001594115.1 Trachymyrmex septentrionalis
GAGAGAGAGAGAGAGAGAGAGAGAGAGAAGCGCGAAAAGTCACGCACGAGAATCGAGTGTCACGAAAGAGAAGCCAGGGTGTTCGTGAAAAGGGCGAGGGTCATGTTCTCGATTTCCATCCTGTGAGACTGTAGATATCCCGAGAAGTTTCTGAAACTGCCATGCTCACTGGCGTCTCGCATCCTAAATAAAAGCCGGCGCGACTTTCGACCGTTAACTTTTAAGGATGACGTAGAGACACGCGCCTGAATGCAGACACGAACTTCCTATAAATTTTCGCTAACTTTTGCCGCTCCATTTGTTAGTCTCCGTCGCAACAAAGGGCATCGATCAAAGTGTTAAAGCGCTCGTCGACGCAGCTTTGCTGCCGGAACGCGTTAACCTCCGATTACAAAAATAATCGAACGATACGCGACAGGTAAATCAACTGTCGCTATAATTTACAAAAGTGGAACGGAGAGCGATTTTGTAAAATTTTCGAAAGAATTAGAAATTTGATACTTTTTATACGTTAATGTTCGTTTTCTTCAATACAAATTAACTTTAATCTTGATTCAACTCTCTTGTCCTTTTTTTAAGAATTAACGTATATATGCGTAAGATTTTTATTGGGTTAAAACCTAAGGTCCGATTGCACCAACGTTGCTTTGACTTTAAGCGAAGTTCAAAACTCTCACTTTCTCACTTTAAAGTCAAAAGAGAGGGAGAGATAGAGAGAGTTTTAAGTCTCGTTTATAGTCAAACTAACGTTGGTGCAACCGGATCTAAGCGCACCAATGTTTGATTTTAAGTGAGGTTTAAAACTTTCTATCTCTCCCTCTCTTTTGACTTTAAAGAAAGAAAGAGTTTTAAGTCAGCTCGCTTAAAGTCAAAGTAACGTTGATGCAATCGTTCTTCAGTATTTTCAATGTATGATTTCGTGAAGTTTTTAATTAATTCATCTATCAGCTCTTTGACATCTATTATCTACACACGATTCTTATTTGTCCTTATCTTCTTTTGATACATTTCTAAAAATGAGAACATCTTCCCTAGTTCTAATTCTTAGAACTAGAAAAAGATTTTTGCCTATTTCCGCTAATAGATTAATTTCAATTTCGGTTCAACTTACTTTTCATTCATAATTCTCAGAACTGAAAAATTCTTAGAACTAAGAATCAGAATAAGAAAAGGTGAAGAACAAATTAAATCGAAATTAGAGTTAGGCCCGGTTTCACCAACGTTACTTCAATCTTAAGGGGGTATACCCACCTAGACGGTCGAAAAAAAGCCTATTTTCTGGAATTTTTTTAAGAAAATCTATAGGAGTTATGCAATTAATTTTTTTCCCAAATGATTGTGTACATTTTCGAGAACATTTCAATTTTTTTATTCATGAAAATACAATAGAATGGCTGAATAAATGAGACATCCGCCAAGAGCAGCAAAAAAATGTGGTTCTGCGGTAGACAGGCCTGTGTCATCTGTAATCATCAGAATCAAAAAATTCAAAAAGAATATTAAACTTGGTATTATAATTTAGTCTTTGAGACGTATGCGATTTTGAAAATATGGCTTTTTGACAAAATGGCGGCAATTTGAATATAACAAAGCGATTTTTAGGTAAAAATACGATCTTATTTCGCCGATTAAAAAGAAAGGAAGCCACCTAAAAAAAAATCCGTACATCAAAGACTAGATAATTATGTGTAGAATAAGCACAAAAAAACTTCATTACAATCGATTCATTAGCTTTCGAGATATCGTGTCCACCGACTTTTTTGCTGCTCTTGGCGGATGTCTCATTTATTCAGCCATTCTATTGTATTTTCATGAATAAAAAAATTGAAATGTTCTCGAAAATGTACACAATCATTTGGGAAAAAAATTAATTGCATAACTCCTATAGATTTTCTTAAAAAAATTCCAGAAAATAGGCTTTTTTTCGACCGTCTAGGTGGGTATACCCCCTTAAAGCGAGGCTTAGAACTCTCTTCGTCCTTGTCTCTTTTCGGTTTCGAAACGAGCTAGAGATCATTTTAATCCTACATTGGTGGGAACAGACACAAATCTTTGCCACGCACGACAATGTATATTAAATAAAAGCGATTTAAAAAACACACGATACGTGGAGATTAAATAATTATTATACCGCAATGACTTTCGGAGCGTTAGATCATATCCCGACCGATAGACGATACAGATTGACGTGCGTTCGCCGATTGTCTTCGTTCTTTCGCGCTGACTCTAAAAATAGTGAAAATCTCATGCCTTATCGCGGTTTTCCTTTTAAATCCAGTCGTGGAGAAGTGCGCGATATGCCGCGATATGTAGCGGAAGAAGGAAAGGAACGAGGGAAGGAGCTCAGGACTGACGTATGAGAGACGAACGGCAGGAAAGTGAGATAGCAGGTAGAGCGATAGGCGTAGATAAGTCAGCGCGAGAACGAGACGAGACGAGACGAGACGGCACGGCACGGTAGAAGGCCGGCGCGGTAGAGTAGTTGGTACAGGGCATAGGCGATGCGATCGCGCCATCGCGCCCGAAGCTCGCGCTCGCCCGGCCCAAGTTAGTTAGCAGTCGATGCGCACACGCGACGCGCTCCGGACGTACTTCGCGGACGTACCGCTCCTTCCTCCGCCACGCACTCCGTGTCCGACTCCGCGTCGCCGTGTGTCGCGCCGTGTGTCGCTGGTCGCACGTACGAGACGGCCCCGCGAAGGGAAATTGCGGCTTCCGTTTTCGGAAGCACGCTTCGACCTTCCTCTCTCGAGCGACGACCGGTCGGTCGAATTTCCGCGGTCTTAGTCGGAGCGACTGGTCACGCAGAGCCGCGAGTCGCGAGTCGTCATAAATAAGAGAAATTTTACGAGCATTCGATAAACTACGACATCGGCCAGTTTTTTTTTTTTTATCTCGGCTCTCTTTCGATATTTCATTGCGCGCGACTTGAGTTATAGTTCTCTTTTCGCTGGTACCACTTGAAGATGTAATTCGTTTAGTCTCTCACGTTCGGACGTTTCCTACTGAAGATTGGAAAGCGACAGGATCTCACCGAAGACGAGCTGCAGTAGTGGTTTGCGTGAGTTATAAATAGGTAAATGACAATTTTTGTTCAATCAGTTTTTGTTCTCAATTTTAAACTTGTTAAAATATTTATCACACTGTGCTGATTGTAGGTTAAAATCGGGAGTTTGAACGCTCTAAAAATATGGCTCTGATATCATATATAGTGTCTACAATTCTCACCGTGTGTTAGTATTAACATATTTTTAGAGTAAACATTTTCAAACTATTGTGAACGAATTGTAACTTAATCACTAATAATACGAAGATTACATCTTAGACGAAAATTAGGAAGATGATACATATTGTTATTAGAATTTTGTTAATTTTTGATTATATAAATATTAACACTGTTAAAAATAAAATGTTAATTACAGTACGTTTTATATATATATATATATATTTTTTTTTTATTTTTTTTTTATATACATTTATATATTTTATTTATTTTTGTATATTATATTTATTTATGAATGTCGAGTTATATCAAATCTTTCATTCAGAAAAAAATCGCGGACTTTAGACGATATCCGGAGTATTTGAGTTAAAACGGACTTAAAAAGTATTCGGCTGATAGGACTCGAGATCGGATCGACGTTAACTGTGGATCAATCGCGTAATTCCAGCGACGGGACAGGATGGCGTTTATTAATAACTTCGTGACAGAAGTGACATGTGCGTAGACGCAGCACGACGCTCTCAAACGTCGCTTACCGGAGAGACCGGGCTCTCCGTGTTTGACATAACGATAAATCACGGCCGTTCCTCGAAGCGGGCAACTCCCGCTTCGTCTTAACGAAGCTTTTCCGTCGATGCGATTGCTCCCCGTAGATATGTATATAGGTGACTCCGTGAGTCACTTGCCGGCGTGATTTTCTGCCGGCGCGAATCATCGTCGAGGAATCGCGAGAACGACGACGCGACAGTGACGACGACACGCCCGTTTTTCGCGTCGTCGCGGAGAAAAGTTTGATGTGTGCATGCAATGAGGGAATACTGCGGATACAATATCGATCCTTTCACAAGTGTTTCTAGAAGTTTTGCGGTTGTACATCACCGCGATTGTTACTTTCCATTTGGAAAAAAAAGTTGAATGGAATTAGTATCTCAAGTATGAGTCAGCCTCGAGATCCTGGATATCTGAAACTTTATCGCGTGACAATCTCATGTTTTTTCCCTCGACATGAAATAAAATTCATTTATATGAACCAAGGTTTATGTAACGTTGGAGATTTATGAATTCGTCGATAAAATGTATGCTCTTTACTGCGAGAATACATAGCCTTTAAGATTTAATAATAATCCCTTTATTCTACACAACGATCTATATTAAATAACTTACACTTAAAGAAAAACTTGTGATAGGAACTGTAAAGATGACAGTTGTACAAATTTTGTGTAAAATTAAGGTACATTGTTTGATGAATAAATTGTATCATACTTGCGATAACGACAAAAAATAATTTAGTCAACTATTTACGTTAATTCTACGTGTAAAACGTGTATGTTTGTTACTTTTATAGTTGCTACCCTCTGCCTTTCTCTCTGAGTGTATGCAAAAAGAATTATTTCCATAAAAGCATATATCCCGTAAAAACACGTATTTCCATAAAAACGCACGTTGCTAAAAATCAGCTTATAACTTGGTCTACGAAGAGGAAGGTATTGTTGTATCAATCTAGCAGGGATATCTGACTACGTCGTTGTCAGTCGGAGAATGATTTTGAACACAATCTTCATATCGTATGTATTATACAATAAAATCCGGAGCACAGACGGAATATTCAGAGATGAGATCATTGCGAGTGCACGAAAGTAGGCGGTCGGGCAATTCAATGAGCAGCATGGCGAAGGTCACGCTTAAGTCATCGGGCGCGTTAATGTTTTATTCGTTTCGTTTCTGCCCTGGTGAGGATTAATGTCTAGTTCGAAGCTAAAGACGGTTAAAGACCTCAACCTCAGTTACCTTATCGAGACGTGGGCTAGTCGAAAATTTTTTACATCTCCACGATTTTCACGCAACTCGCGCTGTATCTCTAGTTTGTCAGAAATGTATTAAAAGCACCTCAAACGTATTTTCATTTACGAGAGTGTTCTTGGATCCTGAAGATCGCTGCAACATAATGTAAAACAGATAGCGAAGTTTCATACGTCAAAGACGTAGACAATGACGAGGGCAAGACGTGGAGCCATTGTCACGAGCGTCACAACTTAAGGCGTTGCTAATTAGCCAATTAACTTACGACGTCAAGTGAGATTTGCGTCACGTCTGTTTGCGACGAGGCGTATCATATATTTTCTCGCGTGTGTCACGCTCCCACAAACCTGCAAGTGGATCTTGTCGGAAGTTTATTTTCTCATCATTTCTCGATGAAACTCCTGCTGGGATATAACGCTTCACTTGACAAATCATCTTATGTTTTGCTTGTTGAAGTGAGCATTCTTTGTGCAGAGATATATCGAAGTTGCGTCGTCTCGTATATTCCAATTTGAAGCTTAAAAATTGATCTGCATATTCACGAATATGAATTCTCTCACAATAAAATAAAATAAATAGTAATGAATGGGGAAAAAGATATATGAAATAAGATAATTTTATATTAAATTTTTAAGTACGTTGGTCTTTATTGCTTATTTCGAATTAAACTTTCGTGTAAATAAGTAAATAAATTTAGAATAATCAAATGTATAACTAAATTAATTTAATTACATGGTAAGTTAAATAAATGCTCTTACATTTCGTTTCGTGAATGCAACAATGCATTACAGTGAATTTCTTCATGGATGCAGAACGAGCTATCAAACGCACCTGCCTCGACGCCTTACTGCTCGTAATTATGCGTTGGCTGCGAGGCATAACTTGAATTCTCGATTAATTATTTATCCGCATTCTTTATAGACAAAAAGGAATTATTAGCGCACGCTTGATGATGACTTCCTGATGTCATCTTTAAAATTTTCTATCATGATTTTACGATAATGCTGAGTAACTAAGATGCGATTATGAGATTTAGCAGATATAAATTTTTACATTAATTTTAATTTTACATATTCTGAAAAATACTCTGCGAAATCATTTTTTAAATACTATAGCTTAATAATTAATTAAATAGTACGCGTGATGATATTGTGTCGAAAAAATTATTTCAATTTTAATACAAGGAAAATATCTATGTGAGCTTCCGCACTAATTGTTGAAGCGTAAATTATGTATTCATAATATATATAATGCGATATGTATAAAATATATAATGCGATCAATTGGGATGCGCTTATCAAACGAAAAGTTAAAATAAATGCAAACGTTTTTATTCTTTTTCCTCTTCAATACAGCGGTTAACTACCATTTTACTTTATTTTATTTTTACTTGGCAATTTTTATTATGTAAGTTTTATTACGTAAAGATTAAAGTAAATAAAAAAAAAATGTTAGCACAACGAGATGAATATGTTAGATGCTTCGTGATGAAATCATATCTGCAAGGAACGTCATATCATTTAATATGTAGAGCTCAACTCATCTCGTGCTTGTATCTGAGAAATTAATTCGCTTGCAGTTTTTGATTACAGCGGAGCTCTACATTTTTTACATTTTAAATGGATTGTGAAACGACGTTTAGCCGATAAATCTTATTATGATAATACCGTCGCCGACTTTGCATTAACTGGAACGTGCCGCATATCGTGCAACATGGTGATTAATTAAATGAGACGATCAGATATGCAAATTTACCGGCACCTCATCGAACGATCTCGATTGAACTAATGTTCAAAGTTGTCACGTTAATGGAATATATACGTTCTGCAAATAACGTTGAAATTTGAATCGTCCCTTATCGGATATCGTCCCACGCATAATTATTTCATCGTTTAAATTATTATTCCACCTTTCTGGAAGCTTATCCCACATTTTCCTAACGCTTGTCTTTGTGCTGGATAACGAAGCAGTTAATTAACGCATTCATCAGATATGCAAATTAAAAAGTTGTACTCTAAAGTGACGAAATTAATTCACGAGTTTTTGATTCTCCACAAGGCCTTGATGCGCATAGAGCACGCAAGCATCGTATTTTATCCTCGTATTACGATGTTCAGTCATACATCACAAGTGGAATACAATACACTAAATTAACTCCAGTTTTTACGGTTTTATTTCGAACTGCACGTTAATTGCGCTCAGATAAATTAAAAACTATATAAAGCTTAATTTTTCATTAAAAATTATTTTATTAAAAAGATGCGCGACGCAGTTGAGTTTAAACTGCGAAACTGTGTTTGTCTATCGTTCATTATTTGTACTTGTGTCAGTAAATATTTGCAGAGACATGATTGTTAATAATAAAACATGTCTCTTTACAGATAATTTGACTTTTATTACATCAAAAATTGCTGGCATATATGATAAGAATTACATTCGATGTTTGTTTTACTCTCTATATATTGTTCGTTTATCTGGTATGATAATGATTAAGAAATTGTCAACTTTATTTATTTACAGTAGAAATATACGATAATGTAAGCAAGCATACTTCGTGTCATATACCTGCGATAACTCGATAAAGACTGAAAGCTAAGAGAAAGTAAATTTATAATACATTGTCTACAAATGCTATTACGAGTAAAAATGATTAATAGATGATTACGTTACAAATTTCATATTTCAAAATTCGGTTTTTGTTAAAACAACGTCTTATGTAAAGAAATATTATACCGTTTTTTCGTTCTATTTTTACTTGAAGATTTACTCCCTTTTCGATCTCATACCACAAATTATGCCCTCTGCACATATATCGCTCATACATGATCCTCTCGGGAAGTTAGTTAGTCGGCGACTGGTTCTCATAGTTTCTGTGATGGGCTCTCTTACGATCTCTTGCGTCTAGACCACATGCTTCGCACACGTGTCGCATTATTATGTCAATCGTTAACACGTGCATAAATCCACGAACGGCGAAGGAACTTTGGTATGCCGAGGGCGTAACAACGCCGGATAAAGATAGGCTCCGGTTGCTAATGTAAACCGTCGTCAGCTGGAAAATATTTTAAGATATTTGCCTCTCTAGATGGAAAAATATTTCTCTTGAATGAAACTCCAGTCATGTGATATAAGAGTATCTCTGCGAAATTTTTAGAATCTTTTTTTCGGCAACGAATAATTGAGATATGAGTAAACGAAAATAAATAAATATATTATAAAATATATCTTTTCCACGTGCGTTTATTAAATATTTGTAACTAAAATGTATAGGTATATATTGATATTATAATTAAACTTACAATCTTTTTAATATGATATTTTATGAATATTTAATATATGTTATATATGCATATAATTTATACAAATAATATGTATATTAGAGTATACATATAATATTATCAAAATTATTTCTGTTATTTCATATATAATTAATGAAACATATAACATTTGCAATATAATGACATCTTTTTGTGAGTAGACGTGTCATTATTTTACCACATCCGGTTTGCATGCTGAAATATGAGTTACAGCAGCGTTAGCATTTTCTCTGATATTCAGGATAGAATTCTGTACGTATTGCGAGGCTTGCTATCTTAAGCATGTGTGTCATTCTCTTGCATATCACGATATTAAAAAAAATTTAGCTATATAAATCCGTACTTTCTAGAGACAATGCTTATGTCTACGTCCTTCCTCTGATGCAGGATGTACATAACCGCAAGATGCCTGTGTAAATTCGCTATGTCGTCGACTTGTCTATATATAGGTATGTGATAGCAAATAATGTTGATAGCAAATATTTTAATCACATTGGAAGTTTTATTAACCGGTAGATGTAATATTTTAAATGTAGATTTCATCTTGAGTAGTCCAAATAAATAGAAAATGAAAAGAGATATTTATCACTTGATATAAGATATAATAAATTGAATTTTCTCTCTAATTATGTGAAAAATTTAAATTTTTACTTACTACTCTAATATCGAAGCAGATAGCTTTGCGGCATACATTTTTGCAAATTTTCTCGGAGATTGTCTTCATAATTAAAACCTGAAGTATCGTTCTTCCCTTGCGTCACCTGGCTGCTGCAGTAAAGATGGCTCGTTATTAGATATTTCTTTCAAGCGATTGCGCTTTTCCTGGAAAAGCTGTCTTCTGTCTCTTTTAATATTACAGAGATTGAGCTTGTCTTTTAATGAATCCACTGTTTCCTTTCCTGTGTCAGTCATTTCGACGCAGTCAACGTCTCCGGTTTCTTTTAATTTTCTTTTGATTAAGAAAAGAATACTGCGAATATTTCTCCATTTCAGAAGACTTAAAGCTTTTAATAACTTAAATTTTAAGTTTCACGCCTTAAAATCTTATTGTAGACGTAACTTTATACACACTTAACAAGGCAATTAAATTAGAACAAGAAGCCTTTCTTTCTCACCCAACTTTTTTTGTCTTCAGGATTTTTTTAAATTAAATGTTGCGATGATTCTCTGGAAGATGAAGGGATAGATTCTTCATGTCGAAGAATCTCAACAGGCCCATTTTCAGAAAAATCAATTTTTTGAGGTAATAGGAAGATTATTCTTAGAGACTTGGCGATAATTTATGTGATTTTTAATATAATTGTTTTAATTACTTCTCTATATAATATATATAAGTAAAATTATTAAGTTAATGCTGTAGAAAATCAATAGTTTACGGTATATTTTATATTTTTATGTTGGATTATTTTGAAACAGATGACTGTCAGACGATTATAGTTAACCAGAGAATGTTATTATTATTGCATTTTATATATTTCACGCTCCATGATTTTTTGTGCAAATTTCTTTAAGCATATTAAAGCTTGTAAATAATTTATTGCGAAAAAAATTATCTCGGCCGAAAATCGAGTCCGGCGAATCTCTTGCATTCCGTGCGAGCATCCTAAATCTTTAGATCACCGAGGATTTGATACGTAATAAATTCACATCGAATTATTTAAGTACTAAATATTCCAGCTTCAATCGTTGTGGAGTTTATTTCCTATTGTGAATTTACACGTACAATATAATACAATTTTTACTGTTTATATTACGTTGCCTGTAAAAAAAAAATATCCACAAAAAATTTATTTGCTTTCAAAATCTTTAACGTATAACATACATATTTCAATATGTCACTATATTTGTATAGTTACATTACGTGTTGTAACATTCAACGAAACACGGGAGGTCGACGATTCGTTTTTCGTTGTTTGCATCAAATGCGACACTAGCGGAAATCCAATACTATACGTGCCGTCGAAAGCATCTATATTGATTGGCGATATTTGACGAGAGAGGAGAAACCGCTCGTTTCCCATGTTTTTATCCGGCCGCCCTCTGTTTGAGGGTATTCTCTTCCGACGAGGATCCACAAACATTATAAGGGCGCCGAGTTGGGCCTTTAATGGATCTACTGTTTGCATCCCGGAGCGGAGAGTATCACCGGATACTCTTCTCGTCTTGCAATCGCGTCGCGCTTCGAAAATCAATCCCCCTATCCTATCGCATCACATGAGCATCGCGTCTCCACCCACATTTTTGCGATTCGTCTGCAGAATTGCTTCATTGCGCGACCGATCGCTTCAGGCTAGACGGCGCCATGGCTGATGCTTATGAGAATCGTTGGAGAATGAAGAGACACGTCTCGCTCTCCAAGCATTTAAAGAGAATTTAAGTATTGCTAACTTAACTGAGCATTAGATAAATTGTCCAAGTTATTTCATTTTCTTGATAAACTTTTTTTCGTATAGACTGTATTATTCAGATTTTGAATAAATATTATATTGTGCGTAGTTAGAAATTATTAATATGCACGATAAAACACAAAAATTTCTTGAAAATGATCTGGTTGGATTAAATAGTAATTTTGGTAGAAAATGGACGAATCCGAATTTTCTGGTTAAATTTATTAGAATTCCAATTGAAATAATCGGAATTCTGATTGATACAATATTTCTGATAAAATCTACTAGAATTCTTATTCTTACCAGAATATTTACATTAATCAGAATTTTAATTATCTCAACTAAAATTCTAGTAGACTAAACCAGAAAATTCTGATTTGTGTCCATTTTTAATCAGAATTATTATTTAATTCAACAAGATTATTTCTCTCTCTTCGGTGAATCGTTATGAATAAAAATTTTAATTTTCTGAAAGTTTTGTTTGTATGGAGATATTTGAAGGAAATTTTTAAAGTATTATAAGGAGCGTAATATTTATTTTCAACGTAATTTTGTTTTTGTTCGAATACATTATTCGTGATGAATATAATGTAATCTTTTGCAATATTTCAAGCATCGTTATTTATGTTTAATACGCCACAAAGTATGGAATAAAACGCGATGCACAATTGCATGCGTTATCATATGATTGCTATTCTTACTTGCTTTTCTGTATACAATTCGGTTTTTTTTTTCAAATTTACAAATAGCTTGAACGATGATTGATTATTGAAGCATCTCTCTCTCTCTCTCTCTCTCTCTGTCTCTTTGTAATAATAATAATAATATAGATATAACGTAATATACGACTTGCGTGTAAATGAAATTAAAAGGCTGACAAATTCGAGAATATTAATATCGTCCAGAGAGGTATGTATGTGGGATCAACGTATGCGCATCGCGCATCTCGTTAAAATTGGCTTTGTTCTCGAATTATAACAATATTCATTGCCTCGATGCTAATCAGTGTAATTACCTGAAATATTCTCGTGGGACATTTCGCATAAATTTTATCGTAAAACACCCTTTCTCCTTCCCTTCCCTTTTACACCACGCTTTTACCTGTAGGTAATGCATTATTATGAGATCTTGTAATTTGATTTGCTGCGCCGGAATGAGTCCGATGCACATGCAGTTTCTTAATTCTGTGCAAGTTTCTGTAAATCGAATCGATCTTATTGCGTTTGAAAACTTCGAGTTTTCCATTAGATGGTTGCAATTAATTTCTTTATAATGATGTCCGAGCTTTACAAGTCCGTGTTTTAAGCCTTAGCAAACGCTGCATTGCAGTGGCTGTGTTTTTTCCAAAGCCCACGTCTCTCATTATTTTTCTTTAATTACTTTTCCATTACTGGTTTCTTCGCGACGCCGAAACTAAGTCTGTTTTCGGTCGAGGAGACCGCTGTAGCACTTAACGTTTTAAATGAAGTACGAAGAATAACTGAGTATCTAACAATAAGTACCACCATGCATCCGCGATCAGAATCAACAACAAAAAAACGCATGAAAAAGATTATAATTTTAATCTAGAAAATGGATTTATTGTTAATTAATTTCTTATTACTATTACCCTTATAAACATGCATTGCTTGAATCGTTCAAATGTTTTTTTATCGAGTCAGTTTTGAAGTTCATTCTTTGAAAAGTTGATATACAAAATTGATAATTACTATATTTAATTAATACTTATTAGTCACCATTGCATTATCGTCTGATTACAATTACAATTTATTGCGTTATTTATAATAACAGGGCTGGGTAATATTTTAAAATAGTTCCATTTTTTAAACATGTATTCAAAATGGAAATGACATTTTCTATTTTAAATGGTTTTTGGAAAATTATTTTCATTTTACATTTGAAATAGAATTATGTCTGTCATTTAACCATTTATACAATAAGCAAATGCCAAATGGTTTTTTATGTTTTCACAAATTTTCCCTAGAATCATTGATGTACAAGAAAAATCACGTCCCATAATTGGCCAAAGATTTTTGTGAATATTCAAACAAACTGCAAATTAAACTGTAAAAAGAAAATTAATTCCAGATAGTCCATAAGTATCAAATCTTAATAAAAAAATAAATGTTTCAGCTTTATATAAAATACTATATAGATTTCTAAAAATGTATATTACTCTTAACATCTAATTTTGACCGTAATCGACGTTCCTTCTATTAATTTGATCTAGTCAAGTAAACGGTTCCATTTCCAAATCATAATATTAAAAAATTTAAAATATTCTCGTTAGAAATACTTTATTTATAATACTGTAGTCAGAGCTTTGAATATGGATTTTAAATGTAAAATACTTTTAAAAAATGTATACCACCTGGCGGAAAGTTTTTATGAAAAACTACATAAATTGAAACGAGATTTTAGAAATTCTTAGTTTTTCGTAGATATTCGTAGTAGAACGTAGATTAGCGTTGTTTGTTTGAAAAACCAAGAAATTCTCGGTCTAAAATCTTGTTTCTTTCTAAGGTCTTATCTCAATCTATATAGTTTTTCTGTACTTTTTGTAAAAATTTTGTTTTCACTATGGCAGGAAAAACCATTTTGCGTTTGAAACCTATTTAAAATACCTATTTATCTATTTTACATTTAAAATGGATTTGAAAAACCCATTTTGCATTTTGCATTTTAAATACATTTTTTATTACAAAAGTATTTTACAATTAATATTTTAAATGGAATTCAAAAGGCATTTTACCCAGCCCTGTGTGTATAATAATAATTAACAGATATAATAATTAAATTAAAAAATTAAACCCGATAATAATTAAATTTTCTTTTAATAAAATACGGATTTCTCTGATATGTTTATTTTCTTACATTTTGTGTATTGTAATTTATTTTTCTGAACTTTTTCAATTAAGATTATATCTATAATTATATACCAGAGCCCATTCTCTGTATTCGCGTATATTGCAGTGAGCATTAAATGCCGGTTTTGATTCTTATCGAGAACCACATTTTTATCGGCGCTTCCGGAATAAATCTTCGTAGCTTTTCCAAGTTCGCTGGGGTGCGATGGCTATTAAGAGGACTGTGCGGTCGAGCATCGATTTTCCCTCTTAATTCAGGAAAGGACATTATTGCACCCCTACTACCGACTGGTGCCCACTAATATCATCGTCGGACCATGAAATTCCCAGCTGGAAACGGCTCGCAGTATTCCGCGGACGTTAAAGCCCCCCGTAATTGCATCGTTGCAAGCGAAATGCGCGAAATGGTCGGTTCGCTCGAGAAAGCTTGGCGATCTACGACATTTCCACGTTATCTTCTCGCCGAATGTTAATTAACCGTAAAAGTGGTCGCCAAATTCTTACAAGGCAACCACACGAAGTGTTAAATTCTGATATTAATGAAACTTTGTGTATATACAATACATATAAGTTACATAAAAAGATGAATTTAGAAAGTATAATATTAATTGCGGCGGAAAAACAGTTTGATGAATGAAATCACTTCTTATAAGTAACGCGGATTTTAGCTTTTTTCGTTGCATCTTAAAAACTATTCGACATATCAAAAAATATTTTTTTATACAAAACTTTTACAATAAAATTGCCTTTATCCACATCAATAATATTTTTGAAAAATAAAACAAAATTTTTTTAATTAAAAATATTATTGACATAAATGATCAATAGAGGTAATTTCATTGTAAAGCTTTTGTATAAAACATTTTTTGATATTTTGACAGTTTTCAAGATATAATAGAAAAAACTGAAAACTGCTTTATCACATAAGGGGTGATTTCACCTTTTTCAACTCTGTTTTCCCATTTTTTTTTATCTAATCTATATGTATATAAAGTTTCATTAAAATCAGAATTTATCACTTCGTACGTTTTCCTTGTTAGCCTACTTCATACGAAAAATATGTAAACGCTTCCGATAAAACAAAAACATTTCTCTTCTCTTTCTCTCTCTATCTCTATCTATCTTTACCTTTGCATATGCTAATTTTTTTTATTAAAATTTTATTTTGTATTCTCTTTTGTTTATAATTTGTTTATAACTTTTTTATTTTTATTCTTTGTATTTTTTATTTTTATTTTGTAGATATTTCTTCTGTGTTAACATCTTTTTTCATTTTTGAATTTGTCATTTTTATATTTTTAGAGGACTTGCTCTAGAATATTAAAAACCGCCTCTACTATCTCTTTTTCTATTATCTTTTTTTTTTTTAATTAAAAGTTTGTTTACAGAGATATTATTTCAATGAAATTCTAGGCACAGTGTAACAAGTATTTGAATAAGATGTCTCACATATTTTATTATAAAATTATTCTTTTGTATTTTGTGTGTGTGTGTGTGTGTATGTATGTGTGTACGTGTGTGTTAAATGATAAGAATTTTTAAATAGTTTTTTACAAAGAGTCTTTGCTGCGTTAGGTGTTATTGTGTTTATGTTTTCGATTCAATAATTCTGTATTATTTTAATAGACTTAAAAGTTGCAGACATCCTAAGAATACGCGATTCACAGTTTTCTCAGGTGCTCAACAAATAAGTATATCAAAAGATTTAATAAGAATTTAGTGGAGTTACGAAAACGAACAAAAGCAACCGACGTTTACTTATTCTGCAAAGTTGCATCGCAACGATGGCGTGATGTAATTGTTTCCAAACCGAGAAACCTCGTCTGTGTCCAAACCTTTCACAAAGTTTCATCGTATTTTGGCCGTTGGTTTCGGCCTCGTCTACTAAATTTAGTTCGCGTTGTCCGAACCCACCATCTTGGAATAATCCTCTTTCGGCGTTTAAGCTATTTCGAAAGCCCTTTAAGCTTGGGTACTCTCCTTCATATCTCTCATCGTTACTCTCTGTGTCTCAAGGACCAGACTTTAAGTCTAATTCACATTCGCGGTCGCAAGTAGTTGGCAGCATAGCGTAATCCTGAATACGTGACAAGATTTCATATTGTTACCTCATGATACTTCGCGACATTCGGTCTATACAGTTCATGCACTCGTGTATCATCTAACTCATAACGTAACTCAAGTATCTTATCCGAAATTATATTATTTTAATAATTGCGCCTGCGAAGTATCGCATAGATTGTCTTACGTTACTATTACAAAATTATTTTGTCATAATTTTGTAGAAAAAAAAAACTATATATATTATAAACTTAAAAACAGAAAGAGAGAGAGAAAGAGACAGAGAGAGATGGGGGAGGGGGGGAGAACTATTTGTTGGATTTCGTGTTTCTGTATAGATATATTTTTTTCACACGATATTTCTACTAATAATTACACACGACCGCTGATGCCTGATTATAACTTCTGTCGTATAACGATAATTATTTAGGTAGATTTAACGAAGCACGTAAATGTCAGTGGTTTGCTGAGAGAAAGAGAGAGAGAGGAGAAGATCTCGACCTGTCCAGCTCGTCGACCGCATTTTTGGTGAACCGAATGGTAACCGGGTTCACGGTTCGTGTGTCGCGAGGCGCGGTGCAGCAACTTCCTGGTTATTTCGGGATTGGTCGTGTCACACGGAGTGCACCCGTGCGAACTTCGTGCGAACCTCGGTACTGCGGCTGCGGGACACGCGCGCGTGTGTCCCGGAAAATTAATTTGCCCGGGGACGCGCACGGGATATACCGCGTATATACCGCGTATTCGTTCTAATCGGCCGGACGCGGATTCTGACTTTGTCCACGCGACGAGATGCGCGCGGATATACTCGTAAACAGCCGGATACGTCGAGCGGCAAGTGCTCTTGTCAGATATCGTATATACAAAGTAAATGAATGACTGGACGTTTGAATCGGATATCATTACATTGCCGAGAGGAATAATATGAAAATGAAAGATTGAACAGTTTAGAAGCGGCGCATAGAATTTTCACGCGTGTTCTTTAATCGCTAAAGAATAAACGATCTCTCGCAAAATAAAACTTTTTTTACTTTTAAATCATACCTAACTTAAGCTGTATATTAATTAGATTCTTTTACGATTGCTTACGACTGCAAACGGCATTTGTAAAAATCAAAAAGCCACGTAAAATGTTTTCAGGAGCAAAGTCAGTAATAAATATTTGATTAATATATGATGAATCATCTTCGAAATGTGACGACAATCTTAATTTACTTCGATGGTGAATTTATATTTGCGTCATTAATTACGTATATTTTTGCGTATAATACTTTTATATATATAACTTTGCTCTATATTTGTATTGTTATGATATCATTTTGCCAACAATTATCAGGCGTTTTGGTTGGATTAGAACTCTAATTTTGCTTCGGTCGACACACCCGGAAAATACGCAGTAGGTGTTATGTGCTTCTCGATGTAAAATCGCATTAAGTGCGCTAGTTCGATAGCCGCAAACCACAATAACAACGATATGTCGTTATATATCGCGACATACAATAGCGTGATGTTTATTACATACGGTAGTTGATCGGGATTATATAATTTTTTTTAGTTTACGTACAGCTTCGCCGTTTGATTATTTCATTACTTTGACAGTCAATTAACAAATCATCATCGTTATTATTAGTCATTATCCAGTTGCTACAACATTGATCAACGAGCATCACACACAATAACCACTGTTATTTAATATTTTATTTTAACAAAATCTTTATTTTTATCATTTCATAATTAAAATCATCTATTATTTCAAGTCACTTCGCTCTTTTATTGAAACTAGAATATATATGACCAAACAAAAAAAAATATATATAAATAATATCTTCATCCAAAGCTCTTACTCGTTTTAATGCTCGAAGCATTATGTACTTAACATTGCATATTTTTCGGGATTACATCGTCGGCTTCAGTAGTCTAAGCCGCATTGTCTGCGAGCAGTACCGTACCCCACTCACACGAGGGATCAGCTCGATTCCTGAAATTTTTTTCCGCGAGCGTGCAAATCCATCCGCGATTACACTCCGTCCGTCAATAATCTGGGATCCATTAGTCTCACAGAGCTACCGCCGCCATCACTCTATCGCTGCCGTTAACGAACTTGCGGATAATCAATTTTCGGGAGGCAATTATTAGCTTTACTCGAGCGAAGGCCTCTCCACGTCGCGGGTGTGCGCTTGTCGTCCACGAAATCCTTTAATGCCAGCACTCCCAGATAGTTAATATCAATTTTCTTTCCCCTCTTGACCGGCGCGCGCAATATCAATTTTCTCTATCGTGGATAGTAGGATTTTCGTTCCTTATTACATTAGCAATCATTCATGGTGTTCGGCACTCTTTTAGCCGACCGTCTGGAAATTACTTTCGCCCGATTTTTAATATCCTACCATCAATTTCCGCCTCGTGCTCTTGACGAATTACTGCTTCGTTCTTTTACTTTTTCTTCTGATTTCTGCGTGACCTTACGATGTTGCTGGAGGGCCGACATAATTACCGACGTCTCTACAAAATGAATTTCTGCAGATTACAAAGAAAAGTTGCGGTTTCTCGCAGAAATCACTTTTTCTTATAAATACATAATACGAAATTCGCAAGTCTCTTTTAATGGCCAAGAATGTCTTCGTTTAAATAGCTATGCGTATAAAAATAACTAACACTTGACTTATATACGGAACAAAAATTGTACACGGATTTTTCTCTGCTGTATCCAATCTCGGTTTGTTAAAATATATTGGCTATCGTAATTATAAATTTATAAACTAAGTTTACCTATATACCTAAGCACTTATCATTTAATTAACATATGCAGTTTTTAGTTATGGCAGCTACTTTCCTTTTTTAATGTTCTTTTCGCAAACTGCGTTTGTATTTCTTTTCAGGAGTTGAAATATTGAAATCTTTATTTCTCGCTCTCGAGCTGTGAAACTGTTAAAACGAGCGTGCCAATCTTTTTTTTTTTTTTTTTTTGTAGAAACCTCAAATAGCTCGTATTTCAAACACGAACCGTTTCTGCATGTTTTCCATACCCGCGAGAACTTTTCTCATTATTCCAGTTAGCGGAAACCTACACTCATGACGATAAATCAAACATTTCGGAAGCTCTCCATAGCCTACAGTGGCACAGGTTCAATATCGAGACTCAAGTGAAGTAAAAAAGGGAATCCCTCGTCCGCTTTGATTGCGTGTCGCTCGCCCACGCCGATTCCACGAACGAATCATTAAAAGCTTTAACGAACCGTTTGTGCGTATAATCGATGGAGCCGGAAGCTCTTCGCCGCCGTGCTCCACCACACGCGTTTCTCATTTTTCGAAGTAAAAGCACGCGAATTTGCATCACCCATCCTTGTGAAATGCACGAAAATCTGCCGTTAATCCGACAGCGTGTAATTTTTTATCACACCGACAGCATTCCATGAACAAAATGTGACGATACTGCGGTGAGCTTTCGATGGTTACGGAATAATCGAGGGAATAATCGTGTTCCGATGCAGACAGATGATTTTAACGTGAATTATATCTAGCGCGGAACATTTACAATCTTGCTAAAATCCTTCCTAATATATGTAATTATACGTAGACAGTGATACATATTGTATATATCTACTAAATATATATTTATTATATTTTAACACATAGTCTTTTACTAAGCACAGTCATACTTACGTTGAAAGATGAAAAGAGGCTTTAAACTCTTAATAAATAGTTTTAATATATGTAATTTTATGTATCATTTTTTATATCTCTTCAAAATTGAACGAGCTGTTTTTACACAGCTCGATCGATATTTGATTTTTTTATATAGAGCTGGTTTTAAACACAGATTTTTATAAATTCTGCTTTTTTGTTCCTTTCGCTTTATTAATGATTCTGGTATTATTTAAGAATTTAATTTGAATGCATTCTCTCTATTTGTACTGAAAATGGGATTTGTGACGATTGATAAAAATTTCAACAGTCATTTATTAATTCAAGAATTGAAAATGGAGTTCTCGAAACATTTCGCATTGCAAGAGTACCTACTCCGCCGGACGTGAATGACAGCATGTGAGACAAAAAGAGTCTGTTTATTTTTATTATACGTATACTATTCTAAAAAAAAAAAGAGTTTCGTGTGTTATTTTCTATCGTAATATGTTCTTGCAATGATAAAATCATGGATCTTAGGCCATGAAAGTCTGTACTCTTACGATTTCATACATCCTACAGTCGGTTAATTCGTCATGGACCGAGAACGAGAAGTAATATGGAAATCCGCGAGATTTCCATAAAACAATTACATCGAGTTTCCGTTGTTTGCCGGTCGCAGTAATGTCGTTCGTATAAATTCCATCCAACGAAACGTACCCACAAGCAGAGCGCCAACGTAAATACTTGAAACGCTAATCTGAATGCTATTAGCATCATTAACCCTTGTAATTGTTAATTAATCGAATCCTGATCTGTATCATTTGCAGCTTCGCCGTTGGCCATATTACATGGCGTTTGTACTCAGTTCTTATGAGTTGATATAAGAAATCTTATACATATAATATTATATAAGAAATATTATATTTTATCCTCGATAAAAATCATTTTATACAATTTTTTTAAGATTCAGTAAAGTTTTTTGCATCACGTAATATTTACGGCTTAATTAATATGTCATAAATTCGTCATAATAATATTCGTAAAACGATTTGATTATTGATGCATTTTTTAATTAATTTTAATGTTACGAACTCTACATTATAGTGTTTGTAAAATTATATTCTGTTATTGATGAAATTTTTACCTTAATTAATCTGTCATAAACTCGTTGTAATATTTGCGAAATTATTTAATTACATATAT
>NW_017306160.1:1886845-1887570 GCF_001594115.1 Trachymyrmex septentrionalis
ATACGGATTTCCGAGTCTGAGCGTGGAATTCTGGAGAGTTTCCAATCTCGACTTCGTACGCAAGATTATGTAGATTAATCTATAAGATTAGTTCCGCGAAATCGTTCCGATATATCGCCGTGAAGGGATTAGCCAAAACTATGTGTAACAGATACGTTTAACGAAACTTATTTGCTCAATAATTTATCCGGAGTGATATATTTACGTACGATTTGTCAAGAACGATACATCTAATCTCGACGATAATTCGCATTTTCCTACACGGTGTACATTTCCCTCGGGACTGCCACCGTTTTGCGAGAAATGGATCGTGCAGTCGAGTTAAATATTCATTACTCGTAAAAAATGGACTGCCGGGGCTGCCGGGAGTCATCATCAACAGCGCGAAAGTCTCGGGCGCCGAGAGTAATTAACAACAACGCCGCGCTATCGCGGCCAGGTTTTCATTAGCGAGCTACGTGTTTCCGTGTCGCACGTGGCGCGGAATATTATTGCCGCGAACGATATTACAGCATCTCTCCACGTCCGTTATCGCGACGATGCAGCGAGAGCTGTACGGGGAGTTTACTGGTCGCGATAACTTTCCCGCCGTGTGTCCCTTTAATCGCGCCGATGGTTGACCGTTCATCACTGTGCCGAGCTTCTCGTTACCACTGCGGATACAATCGCACAGTGCCCACGTATGTATATATATATATATATATATATATATATATATATATATA
>NW_017306160.1:1887670-1891948 GCF_001594115.1 Trachymyrmex septentrionalis
ATCGTCGTTCATGCATGCATCACCGCGAAATCCGCGGTGGTCAACACACCGCAAATCCGCGCTCGAGATACGACGCGCCTGTTCGATTCTAATCGTGTCCGATCGCATTCCAGGGGCTTTTCGCATTTTCCGTAGCCATGCGCGGGCTTACTGTTTCGCTTAAAGCGCGTTTTGGTGGGTTTGCACCCCGCGTATGAGCACGCACGATGATCGATAAAGGGGCGAGGGAAGAGAGGGCGGGAGAACTCGGGAGACTCGTTGAACACTCGCTTATGATTACGTTGCCTTGACAGACATTTCCTCTTGTTACGATTGAAAAGAATATTACAGAACGTATTAATCTGCTGGTTAAAATGTTAGAGTGATTTAGAGTTCTTTAAACAAAAGAAACGTTTCGAAACGTTTTTCAAAAATCGGTTTAGTATTCTGTACGGTTTATTAACACAAAAATTACAAAATAAAGTTTATCGTATACAGCGCATATATTATTATTATTATTATTATTATTATTATTATTACATTATATATAAATGATATATGCGTTATTTTCTGATAAATATTTCATCGCGTACATTAGCGTTGTTCCATAGATAATGCGCATTAACAATGAAACGTTCGTACCAGCGCAGCGATATATTCATAAATGCGATCATTTCATCGCCATAAAGTTTCACAGAGCGCGTACCTGCGTACTTTAAACACTCTTGATCACGTTCCGCGGATCACCGTATTTGCTATAGTATGAAAGCCCGTTATGATGCGAATCAATAGAATTTTACTAGTAAATACAGTATCGACAAGACAAAGCAATGCTTGCTGCCGAGCCCGTAATGCATCAAGCAAATCCAATACCAGATTATTCTATAAACTCACAAACAATTTTCTTTACATATTCTCACTATAAATTTGATTTTCACTAATTCATAATAACGCTCATTTACGCTCTATTTCGCCACAATTTACAATTTCTATATTATACTTATATACAAATTTTATTTACGTCTGTATTATGTGTGTGTAGGCGAATTACGTTAGGAAGGGTTTCTTGCCAGCAAATATTACTAAAATTAACATCAAGATAATTATTATTTAATAATCAATTGATCGTCACACGAATCAGCAAAATCAGAATTCACATTTAAATATTAATTTATATATTGGAATTTAATATAATAATAAATTATTTTGTAATTATCAAGTATTTTAATAGTTCTAAACTGAAAAAGCCGTTTCAATATAGAATCTCTGTTACGATTGGTAGATAACGCCGTAACGGAAAATATGTCCATCTACCCCGTGACGAGTGACGTGGAATGGCAAAGGGGAACGTTGCTTGTCTATCGCTATTTGTCACCTATCGACTGGTGTACGATAGTTTTGCATAATCGGATGGGTATTCTCGCGCGGCCGAAGGTCTCTCTCGCACGATCAAAATAATTCCGCGTGTCGCGGTTTGTAAATAACCGCATGCCGCGTCTATTGTATCGCGATTCCCCAATATGCACGCGCATTCCCACGGATAACACGTGTGGGAGTCGAACGTGGTTCGTGAATACAGTCAATCACGGCAATTTGCATCTCTCCTGTCTACCGCGCGTTCCCTCGGTCCACCCCCGTCTCTTCCCTTGTCTCTCTATGTTCTCATCTCCATTATCTCTATCGGCTTGTCAAACCTTGTGCCTTTGGCGCAAATCACGTCTGATTGAGATTTCGGGCCGCAGTTCGCAGAATAGAACTTGATTTATTCCTATATACACGCACGTCGACAAATCTCTCCTAGATCGCGTAATTCAAGCACATTAAACCACTGTTGCATTGTACGAAATAATCTTTGATAAGTAAAGAAATAAATAATATTTTCAGCAATTTTGTGATATTCAGTTAAAACGAAGAGAGAGAGAGAGAGAGAGAGAGAGAGAGAGAGAGAGAGAGAGAGAGAAGGAGAAGTTTATTGCTTCGACAAATTGAATTTTATTAATAGCTGGGGGGGAGGGGAGGAATTCTGTTATTTTCGTAATATTTTGATTAAATATGATTTTTCATATTTTATATGGTTATTGAAATTGTTTTTAAATATATACGATTCCATTAGCCTTTATAAGCGTCTAAATACCTTCGGATTTTTCGTACAAATACCTTTGTTCATAAAAAGCAATGTTACTTCAGGGAAACGCTGAAGTTTTGGGAGGAATTTACGTGGGGTAATAAATTCGCGAAGTTCATTCTGACGATGTTTATCGCTTCCATTACTTTCGGCGCCAGCCAAAATGGCCCCAGCCGAGGCGACGTATCGCGATGCATCGAGTGCGATGATAGTTCAGAAAAATATTGCTGTAATAAATTATTTAGAATAAACCGAACGATCGATACGCAATATCAATGTTCCCCCGCATCAACGAAGGAACTCGCTTTGGGAATTAAATTTTTTTTTGCGCGTATATTTAACTTATAATACATACTTATACTCGTATACTGTACTATACTACTATTATATTAGTATATTATACTTATATACTTATATATTTATATATGTATAGGTATATCACATGACCGTGACATAAGAATCGATCGAAATCGCGGAAAATGATAGATTAATTGGAATTAACATGCCGTTTTTTAATTTCCTAACGTCTAGAATTGCATATTTGCAACATTTATTTTTTACGCACAAATACATCTGCTTAGCTAACCCTCCTACTTAACCAAATCTTAATGAATAAATTATATAATAATGCACTATTTATGCGTTCTCAAAGTCCGCAAAAAAAAATGTTTTGCGCTCATTTCGTTTAGTTAAAAAAAATTTTTTTTGGGAAAGCTGAGTAGGCTGTCAGTCAGCCCTTCCACGTGTTAATAACAATAAATTTGGAAAATCAAATACACAGGATTTATGCGCTATTTATGCGCTTTCATATTCACATAGTTTCAATTTTTACGCTGCATCCCTTAAGGCACTTCCCTCTTGGAGCAAACAATCATATTCTTCCGTAAGTCGTTTAAAATTGCAAAATTACGCTATCTAGCTATGCAAAATTTTACTTCAATTTATGCGCCACTATTTCCGAGTAATTTCGATTTTTGCGCTGCAACTCCTAAAGGACTTTCCTCTTAGAGCAAACATTAATATTCGTATCTAAGTCATTACGAATTGTGAAAATACATACTTTAACTGTGCAAAGTATATTTTTTATTTATACGCTATGAATTCATAGAAATTCATATAAATTCTGAATTATTCAATTAAATAATTAATTGATTTATAATTTCAACGGCTCTGCACATCGTTGTAGCAGAATACGTATTTTTGTAGGAAAAAAGAAAGAAATTGTATATTTTCATTTTTAACGCAGAAAATATAGTGAATTGCAGATGAAATGGACAGATATATGTAAATTGATATACATTTTGATTGAATCTTGTACACTTTTGCCGTTTGATTGGTATAAATTCTTTTTTATTCTGGCAACACCGAAGAAAATTAAAAGGTTTCACATTAGGATTTTCAACGTACGCGACCCAAGGGACCGTTATTGATTGTCGATTCACGAACGCGACGACTGGCGAGCGAGAAAAGCGAATTACCTACTCTTTGCTCTTGCTGGCGAGATCCGGGGAAGAAAGGTTTCCCAGGTACTTAGGACTAGCTATAACACCACAGACACATTGCACGTCCGGCGCACCGGTGCACCGCAGCCGTTTTCGTTTTAATTCAAGTGGCACGGCTGGCATTAGCACTCCGTGGAAAAAGGCAGGAACCCGCCGCGCCTGGCGGTATGCAACGGCCGTTCGTCTCGTACACGTGTGCAACGGGCTGACGGTATAACTGCGATCCGCGGTGAAGTCGACAACGTGCGTTGGACCCCGTGCGTGTGTCCAGGAAAATATTGTCCGCACTGTGGAAGGCGCGTGACAGACGAGACAGGACTGCTTTTAGCTACGTATCGTTCGGTTTTGTTCACAGTTCTATTTGATCGAGTGAACCTGCATCGTGATATTGTACTTACATTTCTTCCCGTGACAAATCTCTCTGCTCGAGAATTATTCTGAAAACAGCATCGGGTGTGAGAAAGTTTGAATAAGTAAATTGAAAGGTAAAAATTAAATTTCTCTTTTGGATAATAATTATTTATTATTTTATCATTAGGAGTGAGTAGTTTTAAGTAAGGAGAGGTGCGTGTTACTTTAATATGTAAGTTTACATGATGATTTAATTAAACAAATTTAGGTAATAAATATAATAGCTTTTATATAATTATAGATATTAATTTTATATATATA
>NW_017306160.1:1892048-1902993 GCF_001594115.1 Trachymyrmex septentrionalis
TTTTCTGTGGACAGTATCATAATTTGTTTTTAATTTGTAGGATATAAGAATATCATATTTTCTTATAGTTGAATTTTTTAAGGTTTACCGTAACAAAATGGAAGAAAGTCATTCTATATATAATTCATAATGTAAAAATTATTATAAAAGGTTTTAAAGAGCTTTAAAAGCTCGCTAGATTGCCAAGTTATAATCAGTGAAAAAAGTTTGCAAGATTTTAATCCCATTTGCCCTCGTGATGCATTTTATTTCGCGGAAAAAACTCACATGTGCATATTACATGTATTTTAAAAACAAGTAAATAGGGAAAACATTCTCTCGTAAATATTTCAATATTTTATCTCCGGATCAAATATGCTCAGGATTATATTATAAATCACGCATTAAACAGAGATATGGGATATCATCATAAAAAATATCGTTTTTGTATAAAATGTTTTTAAAATTTTGATATATATGTAGTAGATTAAATTACAGACAAAAAATTATACTCGTATATAGATAAATGATATTTGTATTATTTTTAATAACCTATTTTTAGAATTTTGATATGGAATTGTGTCTCTTTCTCAAAGAATTATATTCTCGATTCATTTCCAAAAAATCTTCTGATGTGTGATTAAAAAATATAGACAATAGACATTTAAAGAATATTTACTTTGCATTTTTGTTAGAAATTGATTATTCTTTTTTTTTTATTGCAGTAAAAGAATCAATTCTTTAACAAATTTCTGAAAAATGAATGGTAATAAATTTAAAGTGCTTTTCTGATGTTATAAAATGGAATTATTTCTTATCAAATCTTTTCAATCGGGATCGATTTGAGCTTCAATATTTTTCGATAAAACTCTCGAAACGTTATTGAGAAATGTTAAGAAAATATTTGCTTTTAGAAAAAAATCTTTTATAGAAATTTTCAAGTTTTTAAAATTCTCTGCAGTTATCTTCTTCAGGAATACAAAGTAAGCGAGTGGAATAAGAAAAAACGACAAAGTACACAGAAATAATATGAAAGTAAGGAAAGTCAAAGTAATTTTCTGAGTTTTTGATATTAAAACTTATGTGAAACTTTTTCTTGTTGCAGAAGTCGAGGAGCGCTTCGGCGGGAAGGCGCGCGGCGGTAAATTAGCGCGTCGTGCGCGCTCCTTCAAGGAGGACTTTCTGGAAAAGCTCTCCCATATGCGTTCTCCTGGTAGCGGCAGCGGTGGCGGTGGTGGAGGCAGCGGGGCGGCCACGAGGGCCGCCTCGCCCTCGTCACCGCGTACGCCGCGGGACAAGAACGCCCCGGGCTCCAACGACTCCGGCACCGCTCTGGATAAGAATCCCCTGCGCGACTTACACATCCACGTACGACAGGTGCAGCTAGCGTTGCTTCACTTTCGGGATGTCGTATCCAAGAAAAAGCTCGAGATGCTGCCCGGGAACGGCACGATTGTCCTTGATACCGTTACCACGATACACAACGCATTAAAATCTTATCTACTCTACGAGAACAGGTAATTATTTTGTATGCAAAATAGTTTCATTATCTATAATAATAGTGGCTTTATAGGAGAATTTATAGAAGAAGTATTAGAACAACATGTTTAAAAAGTCAGTTTCATTATTTTACTTAGTTTATTATTCTGCTTACTTTACTAAACAATGTGATTCGATATTGTGTTTCATCTTATGGAGAATTTTGTTTGAATGTTGTAACTTTATATAGCGAAAAAGAAGTATCTAGATTTAAGTTGTAGTATAAGAAAGAATTGATTAATCACATTTTTCTCCTCTATCCTGGCACTTGCAGCTCCACATTGGGATCTGCCACGAATCAAGTGTACCAAGCGTTAGCGCAATTGCTGAAACTCTGCGACGATGTGCTGCTGCATGGTGATCAATCTTCCGCTTTGGACACCGAAAACGTAACGCACGTTATTGGACTGGTCGAGGAAGCAGTGAAAAATCTAGTAGCTCTGGCGCATGAGAAAATCGCTAATAAGCAGAAACCTCCGTCTGCTACAAATAATAATAGGTAATTTTGTAGTAATAATGAATTAAATTTTAGTATCTCTATATATTTTGAAATAGCGAAAAAGAATCGTCATCAAAATAAAAATAGTATATTTTAGAAGTAAATATAAAATATGTACGAATTAATGCATTGATAATAGAGCTGGGGATTTAATAGGAACAATATAAGAGGTAACATCTAATTATAATATTAATAATGATATGAAATCTTAATATGCTTGATATATGATGGAAAATTATATGTGATTGATTATTAATTATTATTTAATGTGTGTGTGTGTGTGTGTGTGTGTGTGTGTGTGTGTGTGTGTGTGTGTGTGTGTGTGTGTGTGTGTGTGTGTGGTGTGTGTGTGTGTGTGTATGTGTGTGTGTGTGTGTGTGTGAAATGCTTTCACGAATATTATAAAGTGTACATTAATATATTGGATTTCATGAATAATCTTTGATATTTCATATGAAGATGATTGAAGGATAAATTATGAATGAAATTGATACAAAATTTGCTCAAAATTCAATGTAACGTTTGTTATAGAACTTCCGGATATGGGTCGGAACTAACACAAAGAAATTCTCTACCGGATATACCGTTGACACCAAGAGAACGACAGATCTTGGAACAAACGGCAGCAAGTAGTAGCTTGGTTCGCAGCTCGCATAGTTCCGAGTCGATTTTACGGGATTCTAGTCCACCCCCGAAACCCCCTCTACCTGACAGGTAACATTTGTTTCACTATAAAAAGGAGAGTAATAAATTATTTAATAAATTGTTATTAAAAGTTGAACGTAGAAACGCTCGATCCCTTGTAGAACAAATGTATGTTTGTCGGAGGAAAACAGCTCTTCTGGTACACCTCCTCCATTACCACCGAAGAGAAGAACGAGAACTCAACAGCTCCTCGACGAATCAGAGGGTCTTCTGGCATCTAGTCTCGATAGGGTATCCCTTCGAAGTCGATCTCCAGAGGATTCATCATCTCTTCTGAGCGCATCGGCCGGTAGTTTGGATTCGGCTTTGAATCATTCTCGAGACGAAGATGAGATTCGAGCTATAATGGGACCAAATGACGAATCTTTGAATGACAGTATGGACCTAAGTCTCATGGCTACTATTCAAGGTAACGTTTGAATAATTTATACTAAAATGTTTACTTGTAGTGGTATTGTTCGAGTGTTCTACATTGAAACTTTATTTTTAATAATATTGCTTAAATATAATTGTTAATTGTTAAAAAATTTTTTATGCATGTAATATAATAATAAAATTATATTGTGTTATATCACATAACATAAAACATTTTTTTAATACGATATCATTATTGAGTTTCGCGATTAGACATTAATTTTTTCGAATAATATTTGAAATGATACTATGAAAGAAAATTGTTGTAATTACATTGCCATATGCGTAAAATGAATAGTCCATGGTCGATGCTTACTCAGCATATTAGTTTGTCATTCTACTTGCCTTGGTTTCTGTGTCAGTCTACAATCGAACGTTCGTTCGAGCTGTACAAATAAATTTCTATTATTTGTGACTAGGATTAAATATTTTTTTTTTAAAATCGCGATTATTATGGATCCAAGATTCCCTCGCGCTTTAAATACTCTAGTCATTAATAAGCGGTTGAAGTTTATAACGTTAAGTATAAACTGTGAAGGTATTTTAGGAGTTTTACATAATATTGGATATACATAGCGCACTACTGAGATAATTAATTTTTACGCCATTTTTATAAAGTAATAACTATTATTAGTACTTCTTGGGAAGAATGTGTGTATTATTATTATAATATATTTTTTTAATATTAAACTGAGTTCGTGTTTATTTTTTATATTTGTTACGATGATATTAGATTGCAGGTTTTTTGCAAAGTAACGTATATTCTGTATTCTTGTAGGCATGCAAGTTAATGGTACATCAAACTGTAATTGCTGGGATGGTTCTGAAACTAATATACCAAGTACTATGTTGCTAGGTCAACAAACACCTCAAGAAATGCTTAATCCATTTACTGGTGTGTAAATTTTTTACTATTAGAAATAATATCTTTTATTATGAGAATAAATAATTTACTTATGAGAGAGAGAAAGAAAGAGAGAGAGAGAGAGAGAGAAGATTGAGTAATCAGTAATATTGATCAATTAATAATTAAAATTACATACATGTTGCAATAACAAGCTAAGAAAAATCTATTTCAGTAACATAAATTAATAGAATATTTAAAATTATTTATCGTTTTTATTGTTGAGTTACATAACTTTTTTATTTACTCAAGTATTTCCAATTATTTACGTTGGAAAAGGGAAAAAAATGCGATGCTAAAATTATGCAAGAATTCTGAAAATAGTTAGTGGAACAAGTTGCGTAGGTAGCATCAACCTTCCAGCCGCGTGAATAAACAGTATCGTATAGATCTTCACCCAAAGCACAGCAAAATCAAGCGAAATAGCATTCTTCTTTTCATTCATCGTAGTGATAGTATAGATATTTTGTGAAATGTCACGTAGATATAATTTTAGTTGGGAAAATGTTAAAATGTCTTTTCGTAAGAAAATTTGACAACTTTTGTGAATTTATTTATGATATCTTTTTGCTTTAAATTCTGAATAAGCTTGTTTCAAATTAATTTTGTTTTAGGTATAGAAGGAAAGATGGAGCGATTGTCTACACAAACGCAGGAATCAGGCTTTGTTTCTATGCATTCTCAACGAAGTTCATCCCAAAGCTATACCACCGCGTCCAGTTTGACATCCAAGAGATCGTCGCAGCAAAGCAGCATTAGTTATAATTCTCAATCGTATAATGCACAGCAACAGTCATTTTCTCAGACCAAATTATCATCGGACAGTAACGGCTCTATTTTTACACAGAAGACGATGAATAGTTCCAAAAGTACTATTAGCACGACTAACATGTCTGGAAATGGGGACCCAGCTTTATTAGAGAAACTGGTAAATGTGGGTGTTGTTATGTTTTATGTTTCTGTTTTATTTTTATTTACTTTTATGTGCTCTAATTTTTTAATAATTTAATTATTTGATGTATCCATGATATATACAGGAAATGGAATCGATAGTTACATCCGATTCTAACGGAGCGCCTCCAGCATTGCCAGAGAAGCGATCCAAGCGAAGAAAAGAACGACAGCCGTCGCAGTATGATAATGTACCAGAAAATGAGCATTTATCCACTTGCACTTTGCATACTAGTAACGGAGATAGTCTGGATACTAATAAACCACCTCCTCTGCCTTTAAAGAAGCGGCATAGTAAGTAATCTTTATATTAATTATTAATATCAGTAATGAGATAAAAGACATCAGAATACTTAATAACATTGATAATTGATGCTTTATTTTTTAACTGTCAATTTTAAGATACACGAATTTTGAAAAATATCGCATTAATAAGTACTTCTCGCGAGCTAGTGTAATAATTTTGCATAATAATTATAATCTTTATGTTTCATTAATACAATCTATCAACGCGCAAATGATACCAAATAAAATTATATATATATATATTAGGCATTCCAAATTACCTTTTGGTAGTAGGTTAAAACTGATACAATGTTTTGTATCCCCTAGTGTTCCAATCAGTGGCATATTCTGGTAAGTGGGATCCTGCCCACATAATTCAACTACCCCTTCGGCAAACATTTTCACGCTAAGTTAATATCCTATGTTTCACATATTTACATTCCAGGCTTCTCTTGCGGCATGTTTACTGTTCTATTTTTATTAATTATCATATTTCTTTTCATCCTTAATATTTTAAAAATATGATATTGTTTGATATTGAGCTTGAATTTTTATTGATAATTGCAGCTTATTCTTGGCTTATTTTTAATTTAATATAATAGATATAATAATGCGGAAATTTTTGTTATGATGCTGAATATTATACTAATTGAAAAATATATTTTTTGATTGGTATATATAATATCAAATATACTTTAATATATTGTATATATATATTACACACATAATGATTAATACCATTAATACTATCTATTTATTTTATATTGCAATCTATTTTTACATTTGATCTATCTAAGATTTTATATACATTAAAAACTATATTTTTATTAAAAACTAAATACATTTCTATTATGTAATTTAAGGATAGATACCAATACATTTTTAATATTTAAAATGTGAAAAATTTTGCGAGTTTTATGCAATTTATTAATACAGATGAATGAAAGGCAGTTCTGGCGAATTTATGTAGGCGTCGTATTCTTTTTCTAATTATTTTGACCTCTCTCACTAATAGTCAGTTAATAGTTACACTTCATCAGTTGTTGAACAGACTTAAAGTTTAGTTTCCTTTCTTACGTTAAGACAAACGGACTTAAAATTAAAGAATGCAGTGAATACTAAAGTATAAGAACTATGTGTTAATGTGAAGCCTTTTTAATTTGTATACTTCTAATTAAGTCTACAATTACTAGAATACTTGTTTCTATCGTGCAATAGCACAAATTGAGTGTAACAAGTGGATATAATATCTATAGCCATACTTAAAATGTTGTTTAGAAGATTTCACTTTCATTCCAGTGAGTTTTTCATTTTTACATATCACTTATCGAAATAATAATTACACAAGATTTGTTTGTGCATCAGTGTTTTCATGCAATCCATACATATACCACGTGTTTTAATATTTTATTGCAGTACACATCTCGTGCTTGCATTTATCGATTGTACACCATTTTAAAAAAATCCGTTTTTTATAGAATAATTTATAATAAAAATTGTTATTTTTTAAATGAAATTTACGTTAATTTATTTACTTGCACGTATTTCAGTTATGGCATACATGGAGATGTTCGGGAACTGCTCCCATAGTAATAATGATTTCATCTCTGGTCTTGGTACCCGTCATTCTGTAGCAGCTTACAATTCCATGCAAGCAGAATGGCAGCAACACGAGATGTCTCTTACTACAACCCAATCGTGTTCCTTCATGACACACACCGTGACTGCTCTACACGATAACTCAAGGTATTTTCTATAAGTTATATTGTTTTTGTTAACCATTATTTACTTTTTCTATAAAGATACTTTTAGCATATTATTAAAGAAAATAGAATCATCATGACGTCGTATTTTATCTAGCCTTTCTGTAATTACGACGCCGAGCTTAGTAGAGACAACAAATAATTCTAGTCTGCCTCCGGCATTACCACCAAAGAGATCTCGTTCCATTAAATCAAACATTACACCTCCACCAATATCACCAAAACCGACCATTAGCATGCAGAGTATTCATAATTCGGATCCTCTCGTGACATCAACACCTCTAAAAACGGAGGAGCCAATACATGAAAAGAAAGATCTTACACCTTCCACTCCAGTAAAATTGGTAAACATTAATGTAATAATTTTACTATTGCGTTATTATTATGGAATTATAATTGTATAATAGTTATTAAGTATTACTATGATTGCAATCATTTTATTTCAGAATAATAATGTTATTATGGATACAGTATTATCATCGTCTAGACCTGCTAGTAATGCACTTTCTTCCATATCAGTTGATGAAAATACTCTTGAACTAAGAGATATTGATCAAGATGATAGCATTTTAGATGAATTAGATATTAGCAAATACTTAGTATTAAAAAAACCAGATGAAGAAGGTCCAGATATACGTGGTGGACATCCGGATGCATTATTAATCCACGCGACAAAAGCAAATAAACATGGTATATACTTTTTCTTAATTCATTAAACTTAAGATATATAAAGCTTAAAATTTTTATAAGTAATTTAATTTTATTAAAATTAAAATATAATTTTTTAAAATATGCTTTATTATATTATTTACTTATCTTTTCATGCTGCATAGATGAAAAAGAATCAGGTAATTGATGAAATATTTAAAGTACGATATATTGCATATAAAAAACGATAAATATAATAAAAATTATAGATAAAGGTGGATGAATTCAATGTTAATAAAGGCAATGCACTTTTTGCAGATTTCCTGTATCAAGAAGCGTTTTTAACAACGTACAGAACTTTCATACAACCATTAGAATTAATTCGTAAACTACATAGACGTCATCAACGTTTTTCATGTTCTCCAGATGTTGTTAAACAAAGAGCCGCACGTGAAGCATTTTCTTTACTTGTTAGAGTCGTAAGTGATTTAACGTAAGTAGAGACTCTGTTATCTATATTAATTACGCGCTTATATTCTTATAAAGTTTGATTGCGATTTAAAATATAACTAATTATTTACAGAATATCTGATCTTGATGACATTCTTCTGCAAACTTTAATGGAATTTGTACAACAATTAGTGTGCAGCGGAGATCTCACTATGGCCAAAGCGTTGCGAGTTAAAATTTTAGAGAAGCACACTATGAAGCAATTACAAGCAGCACAACCAATTCTCTCGTCTCTAAGTGTTACAACGAAACAAGCTTCCTTATTAGATTTTAAAAGCGAACAAATTGCGGAACAAATGACACTACTTGATGCCGATTTATTTATGAAAATAGAAATTCCGGAAGTATTGATTTGGGCGCAAGAACAGAACGAAGAAAGAAGTCCGAATCTTACAAGATTTACTGAACATTTTAATAAAATGTCATACTGGGCACGATCTAGAATATTAGAACATCGATTAGAAAACGAAGCAAAAGATAGGGAAAAATATGTCGTAAAGTTCATTAAAATAATGAAGCATCTTAGGAAAATTAATAATTTTAATAGCTATCTCGCATTATTATCTGCATTAGATAGTGCACCTATTAGGAGACTTGAATGGCAAAAACACATTACGGAAGGTCTCAAGGAATATTGTGCTCTTATTGATAGCTCTAGCAGTTTCCGAGCTTATAGACAAGCTCTAGCAGAAACACAACCGCCATGTATTCCTTACATGTAAGAACATAAATATTTGTTATGTGCTCAAAAAATACGAAAAATTTCATCTATCAAAAATATATATATATGTTTCTCTTATTTCAGCGGACTTGTTTTGCAAGATCTTACATTTGTGCATATTGGAAATAGTGATTTATTACCAGATGGCACTATAAATTTCTCCAAGAGATGGCAACAATTTAATATTGTTGAAAATATGAAAAGATTTAAGAAAGGGTAAGTGTTTGCACCACAAATTATTAATAAATTTTAATGTTATAAATATTACTATAAATGATTATTATTTTATAGCACGTACTCTTTCAAGAAACACGAACGCATTATGACGTTTTTCAACAACTTCAGTGATTTCCTCTGTGAGGAGGCGATGTGGCAAATTTCCGAGAGCATCAAGCCACGTGGTGGCAAGAAAGCACAGCCGCAAAACTAGAATATACCTAACCCTTTCACTGCCTGCGTCTCGAAAGGTTAAAACGGTGAATTAGGAAGTTTATATTTAGGTATATACTTTTTGCGGAAAAAAATAAACAAGAAAAATTCTAGAACGCTCTAAGAGCGGTGAAAGGGTTAGCGAGTCTATCCCTATCCCATTCGACAGCCTCTGTGAGGTTGTCTTATATATTATTAAATCACGTGAAAATTTTAGTATGCAAAACTGTGAACTCCATATTTAGCACATTCAATATGACATAACGCATTATTTAACTTAAAGTAATTACACTTGCGAGCATCAATCAGAAATCAAAACGCCAAAACTCGGATTGACTAGAGAAAATAATATTTCGATACGTAAGTACTTGATATTTAATCCAGTGCATTTTAAACAATCTTTCCGTTTGCTACAAATCAACATAACGTATTTACTATGAGGATATGCAATCTATACTTAACTACAAGCTGTAACGATGTTTATCGTAATGTTAATGACAAGAAACCCCGATCTTCAGCTATTCTAGATATATTTTATTTATTTGCCTTTGCTAGCGAATTGTATAAAGTAGTACGTGTTCTTTTTTTTTTCTTTTTAATTTATTTAGATGTGTGTGAACGTCCATTTCTAGCTTTAGGTAAGCGAATTTTTGAGCGTCAACAGAACACTGTTGATTACACAAGGATGAACACCAATTACGTTGATTAATGTAGGGCCATTGTAGTCTCGTGTTTGCGCTCTAGTATGCGCGTATCGGGACACATGGTACGACTGAGCGCAACTGTTACATATACTATTGTATATGATGATAGAGAAAACATTTTTTTGTTGGCAACTTGTTAATAGGTCTCCAAGCTTTCAGCTTTAAATCACATGACTTACTTAGCGATTAGGTGAATTAAATATGACTAAATAACAAAAAATAAATTAAATACGAATTTGATTAAATTCAATAACTTATCATAGTTATATAGATGTAGATTCTCTTAAAAAAATCCCAGTGTGATCTCTTCAAAATTGTGAACATTAATTTTTATTTATACATTCCGTAGATCAAAGGAAGAATCTAATTCATTTTTTTCGCTGTTGAAAATATGTTGTATTTTTTTTATATTTTGTTGCTTCTTTTAATATTTAACAGATATTGATACAGCTTTACTTGTAGATATAACGGTATGAGAAAGTTTGCCATATAATAATTTAGCATAATAGTTTGCATGTGTTGTCTTAAAGAATAAATCATAAGTGAATGAATCCGCTTTTTTGTCCTTTTCAGTTTATTATTTAGCAAAATTATACTTTATATTTTTTTTGTACTAATAGTAAACGCATCACACACACACACACACACACACACACACACACACCACAGTTACAATTTATTCTCAGTCTTCATCTTTGATGTGCATACGCACGTGTATAATATCAAGATTTGTAATTGTTAGTGATATCTACAGCAACAAAAAGGTCTAAACATTTAGTTAACAATGGATGTTCTAGTACGGGTAATAACAATCCAGACAAATTAATTGCCAGGATAAATACGCGAAATTTTAAAAAGTTGTTCTAAAGCTGCCATATATATATATATATATAT
>NW_017306160.1:1903093-1904170 GCF_001594115.1 Trachymyrmex septentrionalis
ATATATATATATATATATATATATATATATATGTATGTATGTATGTAAAGAGTTGTATCAATAGATAGAATTCTACAAAGCAGACTTTTATTCACAACTTAGATAAAAGATAAAATTTAATCTCTTTATTCTCAACAATTGATTACATTTATTTTATATTTATGACAACTGCGTATGAGAAAGGAAAATTTTTGATTAAAAATTAATGTGATAAGATTGGCTAATATGCAGTGTAAGCGAAATTGTATATAAAATTTTGTTTATTTATGTCACTTGTTGGCAACGTAAAATGATTGTGTTTGTAGAATCTTTCGGAGAAATAATTAGCTACGCGCACGATATGTAATACGTATGTAGCAGCGATAGTACATAATATATATTAGTATTACTTACTATATAAATCATAAATGTTTAATTCACATTGTACGCGAGTGAATGCGAGTGTACGTCTCATGATTTTGTCCACTCTAGCTAAAGTCAAATGATTTACTCGAGGTAGGAAGTAAACAGAGATCTATTAATGCTGTAAATAATTTAATTATACATATAATTGAATTTTCGCGCGAGTATTTACCATTATATCGATAATTGTAAATGTACAGTTCATTGTGTTAAACTAGTTTACTGTAAGTAATCTAAGTTGATCGAGAATCATTGTGATGTCACGTTAGGTTTGCAAGTAGCGCACATGCTTGATTTTTTTTATATCGTCCTTATTCAGTTACGAATTAAATGGCAAGTGAGGCATGCAGTCAATTTGTATTTTATCTACTTTCTTTTTATCTTTGTCAGATTATTTTCTTGAGGCAGCTATATTTTTACATATAGGCTTTTAATGACATCTTTACCTTCCGGTGTTGATATACAACTGATGTTTATATATTTTGTACGATATTTTTGGAAATTCTGGCGATAATCGAAAGACCTTCCTAAGACTATTGTACGTATCGGAACTGTATCATAATTTCTACAATCACGCGAAAATTTTGTTAGACTATTGGCAGAATTTCCCTTTACTATATTACATACGAATAAAAATATATACATATATATATATATATATATATATATATATAT
>NW_017306160.1:1904270-1908076 GCF_001594115.1 Trachymyrmex septentrionalis
GTATAAGTAAATATATAATTTTAAGTACTGTATTACCAAAATACGAGTGAGATAATCCATTAAATGTGCAACGAAGAAATTAGATTCGATTTATCGATTTAGATAGGCCAATTAAGCTGCTTTGCGAGTAGGAAATTGAATTGCCAAGAAGAACGGAGAAACAATTACTGCAATTGCTTTCTTCTCGCGCTCGATACACGACTATAAATTAGAATAGGCGAGTAACGTGGCTGTATCTTCTTTTTCTATTGTTTGCTAAATGTTTTTAGCTTCGGGGGAACAGTCTGTAACAGAAATGGACTCTAAAGAGCAATCGCTGTTAACTTTAAAGTTACGAATACGTGTAATTTATTGCATATACTCGGACTCTAAGGCGAGGTTTATTTATAAACTCTTGAGGATTCAATCATACAATATTTATTGCATTGTGTATATATATATATATATATATATATATATATATATATATATATATATGTATGTGTTGTTAATCTAGTCTAACAATACGAAACGAACCGCGTTGTCAATATCTCAACGTACATTTCAGCGTTTAAAGTTCTAAAAAAAAAAAAAGGTTTTTCCACATCGGAAAAACGGGCTTACGTCGGAATTGTTTGGCCCTTCCTCCCGTTGCGTGTTGGGCTTCCCTTTTTCTTTTCGACCGGGCGTGTATTTTGCGCGCGGCTCGAAACTCTGATGGAATCGAATCAAATAACTCTCGCCGAACAAATGGATTAACGTTTTTCTGCGTGTATCGTCGAAGTGGAAGGTGATAAAACGAGGAACCCGCACAAACCGTCGCGGGCAAAGAACGCGGAATCCGTACTCGCGATGTCCCGCGTCGTTTTGGGCCGGTCTTCGTCCGTAGCAAATACCGAATAAGTAAACCGAATAAGTAATAATCGCTATCGATGTGTTTTACCAAGTCCTTCGTCGAAAGATTACATGTATGTAACTTTGCACTCGCGTAGATCTCACGGTAAATATTTAGGAAATATCACACATACATAGAAGTACGTATTGACGCTTTTCATTGATTTACGTTTCGTATTTATTGCGCAGCGATAAAGATGACATATCCGTAAAACGCTACCTATAAGACGGTAATTATTAGAGAAAGAAGAAGAAAGTGAGTAAGGTGTGTGTATTAAAATACTGTCTATAATAATATAACTTCAATGGTCCAGAAATTGATTCAATTGCTTATACCGTGTAATCGTAAAACACGATAACGATCGTAACATAAATTTTTTTGTTATATATACATATATATATTTATACAGGATGTTTTAGAAATAAATCGCCTTTAGCATATTTTAGGTTATCATAAGAATAAAAAAATCATATAAACATGAATTAAGAAACGCTTCCTGTCCAAGTTATATTTTTTATTTATAGCAGAATTTATTTTTAATAATTATCCCAATCAGAGATTGGTAAATGGGGACCATTACATGGTTTGCATGTTATCCCGGTTTAAACTCTTTGGATTTTTATTTATAAGAACATTTTAAAACTCGATGCTCTTATTACTCTCTGCAGTGAAAAAATTCTCAAAAATTATATCGTGCTTCCTGTGATAAAATTTAAAATTTTTCCATATTTTGAACGAGTACTTCGTACATGAGACGTATGTATTATTGTGATAGAAAGATGGTTTTAGCAATTGTCTTTGACAAAATACTTTTGCCAATTTCTGCCGTAAACAAAAAGTATTTATAATTTATTAATAAATTTATTAATAATTTGGAAAGCAGAGAAGGCAACAGGAAATCATTCTGATTATTGTTTCCCAAGATGTCGCTGTGAACAGGGAAATTTAAAATAAAAGGGTCCTTAAACTCCCTTTGATGGGCAGTCGAGACAATTTTTTTTAAAGATCGTCAATGTCAGGAATATCTAAAATGACAGTGAAGAATTTAGAAAAAAATATTAAAACTTATATATTTTCAGAAAAAAATGTTTTCCAACTCGCATTTATATATATATGACCTTTTTCTCGTTCTTATTATAAATAAGAATACGCTCCTAAAATTTTGACACTTATTTCTAAAACATCCTGTAAACAGACATACACGCAGAGCGCAGAGGAAACGAATTACGTGCATTTCAAATAATCACGATTGTTAACTGCGTTGAGAGGTGTTTTAATTAAAAGTATAAAGTTAATTATAATCTGAAAGAAGTGGCTTTTCAAAGTGCGCATACAATCCAACGTGGAGGATACAGATCTAAGTTTGCGTCCAGTATCCGGACGTCTCCGTGGAACATTAGTCAATAAAGAAATTAGCAATTCAGTCGAAACGTAAAAAGAGAAATGAAAGAGAAAGTATAGCGGTATAATAAAATCGATATTTCAAGCGCTCACATTTTGAAGATAAGCAATATCTCGCTGCATTTAACAGGTAACTCCCTTCGGGCTCGGTGTCATATGAATACAGCTACTTCGCACCAGTGGGATTGCAACTCTTGGAATTTATTAAAATGTACATCATATAAATCGCGATGCAAGAAGAGATCCGATCGAGACACGTTCTCCTCGATCGCCTTCTCCAATTGACGACGTTGAATCTTTGTATACTCGTGATAACGCGTATATTCAATATTCGTATATCTCTCAGAAGCATACAGGGCGTACTTTTTAGACCGTTTAAACGTGTCGAGAGGAAGGCGAACATGTGGCGACGGAGCACCATTCAATATTTTACGGAATATATATGTATCATTCATAAGGATTTACGAAACTGCACCATAACGAGGTATATACAATTGCCGAGAAAAAAAAACGGAAGCGAACAATTGATTAAGCATATCAAATAAGTACGTGATATTACTAAGTGTCACCACGACGTCCCTCTTGACTGTAACGATATAGCCGTGGCAAGTTTCAACAGAGACACACCGATGAAATATACATCATGCTCACACGCGTTTTCATCATATGTATAACTTTATTCCGTAGCCTATCGTCATATTTTTCTATCTGTATTTTTTAGTACGGTCCATATACTGCGTGATGTATACGTCACGGGTACGAAGAATACAATTTGTATTCCGACGATCTTTCCATGTCGACGCAATTAATGTCACTTCGCGGAACTTGTATATCTTACGCAGATATATATTTTTCCTCTTTCCTTTGTATTACGGACGATTTGTGTGCGTAAAGAGTTTTGGATCAAATGTTATTGCTTTCTTTGTAATGAATGTACGAAGAAATGAAATAAAAATGTGTTAGTCGATGGTACTTTTGCAGTTTTGTAGCTAAGTGTGTTCTTGCTTATCTCAATAAAAGCAAACAAAGAGAAATCAGTGTACTGAAGGACCAAAGATTTATAACTGTTTACATGTGATGCCTATCTATGTAATATATAACATTTCTGAAAAATAATAGGTGCAATAATAGGATATTTCATTTTAAAGTATTCTCTTAATTGAAAAAACTGAATTTAAAAAATTTTTAAATCTTTTAAATATTATTTCATCAATTAAATTTTAAACTGCAATTTTTAGTTGCAAATATGCTTTATTAGAAATTAGAAAATATCAACAGTTCTTTATATTTTATTAAATATTATGAAATTAAGATTAAGATTTGTATATATATATATATATAGGCAACGAACTATTTAATCATGATAAGGTATCAATTAGCAATTTATTACTTTTTCATAAAATACAGTTTAAAGACTATAAATACAAATAGAGAAAGACAAGAAAAGGAGAGAAAAAGAGAGAGAAACTAAAGTTATAACAAGTGACGAAAAATGTTGCAGAAATATTATAACATAACAAAGACATATGTA
>NW_017306160.1:1908176-1917610 GCF_001594115.1 Trachymyrmex septentrionalis
TATATATATATCTATTATATTTACTCGAGGCTACTCATCCTATTTTCACGAATCTGCTGGTTCAAATGAATAGTGTACTACATCCTTCTTGGGAAATTGTTTCTCCATCTGAAACATATATTGCTAGAGTATTAAAATATCTAATTAAATCAATCATTGATTAGTTTTCTCTGCTGAATGTAGTCATTGATATAAAAAATATTTGGAGTACTGACCCTTATTTGAACACTCGGATAAGGATTTACCAAGTAAGTAATTCCAGCTAAACCAATCATAGTTGCAAGCCATATTGCAGATGCCAAATATGGATTAATTCTGTATTTATAGCCATAACTGAAACGATCTTCACCCATAATTTCAAAATTAGCGTGCATCTAAAAGGAGAAAACAAAAGATATATATATATATAAGATGATAAACAAATTTCAGAAATCTTTTATATATGCAAACTCACCGTTTCATGATAATTTTTCCTAAATATCGGTATGTCATACGGATAGTATGGGTCTTTAGCAGCTGGTCCTACCATGGGTAGTTTCGGATAATCACCAAGGCATGACTCAGGAGGATTAATTTCATAATCCTTAGGATGCAACTGATATTTCTCGGCAATCTTGTCATGGTCCTTTTCTGAATATTTTTTTGGCTGCCAGAGGTAGTTCCATGGAAGCGCTGATGACAAACACAGCATCGATCAGTTTCATCCTCGCTACATAATAATTATTACAAGACAAATCTTTCAATATTCAACATGTTTTTATATATTTTTCCAATCTAGCATCTGTATGCTAGATTTCACTGTGTATTTCAATGAATATAAAACAATAATTTACAATAACAAATAATAATAATAACAATAGTAATAACAATATAATAATTTAATTATATAATAACAGCAATCCTAACCTCACAGTACTTAGTGGAGCAGCAGCTTTATTTATATAAAATATGATGAGAAACAAATTGAAAAGGACATGCATAATTACTTACGTTTGTCGGAAGAACATCTCACTGCAGTGTACAAACACCCTTTGTTTTTCAACAGTTGAATTGACAACCTACCAAACTCTCTGGTTAGAGCCATTTTGTTATTCTGGAGTGCGTTCTAAAATCTTTGTAGTTTCTACACTTTCTACTCCATCTTGTACTTCAAATTTGAATAGATCTCAGTAAGAAATGACCGTCAATTTGATGTCAAATTGATGGGAAATTATCAATTCAGTGTCAAATCAATATCGATTCAATGAATCATTTTTCGTTGGAATGTTTTGAGGATGCACGAATACACGTATTGTCTACAGGACAGTTCGATAAACCATGTCGTGTTTTAACAGCTGCACTTTTATTACGAATATTATGATCCCGAGAAAAAAAATGTTATATATATGGACATATTTTATATATAATTGTACATAAATTATGTCAATTTTACATATATATAATTTTATTTAATTTTGTATAATTAAATATAATTATTATATGAATCATTTTTTCCCGGGATTATTGAATTTAACTGTCGGTCGACTTATCGTTTCTTATATTCGTAAAGAAAATCAATTTGTCGGTTATTTAATCAACGCTGTTTCGCTCGAAATCCATGCGAAAATATGCGTGTATCGCGACGGATATTTTTATTGAGGAATATTCCATTTTCCATTAATACTTGGTTCGCGTCGTTCGCGTTTGTTCGTGCGAACCAACCATTTCTCGACTCACTGTGGTGCGCTGCGGAAGCGTTGCAATCGCCATGTTCGATTGGCTGGCGAATCTCACGCCGCCGCTACGGCGACTCGGTGAGAGAATGGAAATATGGCCGATAGCGTTCGTTTCTCGGAGTCGTTCGGCACAGCATAGATCTCGTGTGTTCTCGTATCTCTGATAAGAAGTATACACGTGCAGTGACATACGCGGAAATGATTCCAGGGTGTCCGTTGTGATAACGTGGAACCCGGAACGGTACGTAGAGTCCTGAGATGGGCGGCACCGTTGGCAACGGGATACGCGCACCGTGAAGAACACCGTGCTTCGTCAACTCCGGTTTACCTTCTGGCTTCGTTTCTAATTATGAAACCGTATTTTGCCGTGAGATGAGTTGGAAGAGCGATAAACACAGTGTTCTCGAGCGCGTTGCGTTATCCTGCTTGCTCTTTTCGAGTTTAATACAGTTCCGTCTTCGGCATCGAGAGATGAAAAAGAGATAGATATAGAAGAAAAGAGAGAGGTAGAATATGTTCTTGTAGGCCTCTCGGATACAAAAACTCTCTTGAACTCTCCTGAGTTGGTATTTTTTAAATGAGAGATTATCTCATCTATCTGATTATCGCATCTATTTGAAATATTTGAATTGTATAGTTGCACTTTGCGCACATAATTAATGGTGAATTCAATCACTTGCGCTACAGTGAAATGGATTAGTGCACATTAAAGGCTGCTGTATGTATTTAAATGCAGTGGCATAATATAATCAACTTTGACAATGAAATAATATTTGCTAAATAATGTAACAGTATCATTCTTGGGTATTTAATTGTTCACAATATGTATATGCATTTACATTTAACTTTGCTAATTTTTAGTGTGTGTGTGTGTGTGTGTTGTATAGCAGCTACTTTATTGTGTACTAATCTATTCTCCAAATTCTTTGAAGTAGAAGAGATAATAGAAATTTTTGAAATAGGTAGTCATGAAAGAATTTAGAACTGGTTCTTACATTTGTATTTTGTTGTAATATTTTCAGGAAGTAAGCCTCAGATAAACTGGAACCTTTTGAACATAATAATATGGCGAGTCCTTCGCCACAATCTTCGCCTATGCCACCACCACAAGCACCTAGTCCCATGGGACCTCCACAACAGGCACCATCCCCATCTAATGCACAAGGTAGTCCAATGGGACCGCCGCAGCATCATCCTCATAGTCCGACCCAGGGTTATCAAGGTGGCCCACCCATACCTCCAGGTGGACCACCCATGTCGCAACCACCACAACAACCGCCACCCCAACAACAGAGTTATCCACCCCATCCACAGCAAATGCCACCTAATATGGGTCCACAGGTATGATTATCGTGATAACTATATCTATGCTCTTTTCTTAAGCCCAATTTTTTATTATTTGGTTAACTTGTGATTAAATTTTACTTTATATTTTATCATGATATCATTATAGATGAAATTTATTGGATAACACATCAGGTTAAGCCTAACCGCAAATTAATCAGAAAATGGAAAATCGGACTTTAGTTATAGCAGAATTTGATGACTTGCATTGCACTAAATCAATGCATGTTAAAAGCTATTATGCATGAAATTAGAAAAGTTAAATATAGCATATAAAGCATATAAATATTTTAATTCTTTATTGGTCAGATAAGACTTTGAAGGTATAGTCGATATTTCAATTGTGAAGTCTAGTAAATAAATTTAAATATGTAAAAAAATAACAATCGAATTTCTATAATAATAAAAGTACATTGTTAAAGTTTTCACAAATATGTAAGAATTTTTTTTAGATTTTTATACAATCTGGAACAATATAAAAATCTATACTGAAGTTCAAACATCGAAGTCTGCTGACGAAAGATGCAAAATTTTATGTAGTCAATGGAAGTATAAATATTTAAATATTCAATGATTTTGTCATGTTATTTAACAGAGTGTATATGTATTATTTCATTATCAAAATTCATTAGATTATGCCACTGTATTTAGATACTTTATATAAAGCAGTTTTTTTTTAATGTATACTAATTTAGTGTTGTGCGAGTGACTGAATTCTTTATTATTATTTGTAATAGTTGGGTATGTATAAATACAGGTTATGAGATAGGAGAGAAATCTCTTTATTATGGCATTGATTGCATTAAAAATTGAAAGTCCATTTACAAATACAATTTTTATTTATTATTAATATTGTGAACACTTATTAATTTTTTTTTTAATACTATTACTGAAATATATAGTAACTATCAGTGCAGAGAAAAGTATGAGCTATATCAGTCCTAAAAATATAATCTTTTGTAAATCTAATTTAGCAGCCTTAAGTCACGTTTAGTAATACTGTGTTTTTAAGTCTGCATGTATATGCGTTGTTATATAATATGACATTTAATGAGCACTGCATATAATATTAGCATAATTAATTTAAATTTTTATTAAGTATCTCGCAATCGGCTTTCTTAATAAGATCTACAAGCTGCTGTGCAATTTGCTGATTGCATGCCGCTATAACCTTCGGAGTCATTAGATCTAGTTCTCCCCCTGTAAATAATAATTTTTTATATTAACAGAATTTTTTTTTACAATAAAATAAGATTTACTGAAAGTTTCGAAGTTGGACTAAATGGAAAAATAAATTTGTAATAATGTGAGATTAAGTGTTAATGATAAAAGAGTCCATATTTACCATCGGTATCTATCACAACTCCACCTGCTTCTTCGATTATTAATTTTCCTGCTGCAACATCCCAAGCATCGATACCTTCAATATGATATGCCTCGACAGCTCCCATTGCTACGTAGCACAACGTGAGTGCTGCTGTACCTAATGACCTTATTCTGAAAGAGAAGCAATTTATTATTAATAGTTTTTGAACTAATTGATATATATATATACAATATTATTACATATTTAAAATATCTTAAAGAATATTTTAAAATATCTTTAAAAAATATATTACCCATGAGTTCCTTGTACTAAAGCGTGCATTCTACTATACACACTAGCTAAATACTGAGGATCCTTTGCGAGCCATGGCTCCATAGCAACTAATGATTGAGATATGTCTGGAAAGAATAGACATATTATATATAACTATATATATATTTTTTAAGTATTTCTTACGTGTGAAAGTGAAGTAATTATTTGAATGGATAAAGCAAACAAACAGATTGTAGCTATACCACCACGTTTTAAAGTAATTGCTTTATGAAGGACACAACATTAACTCTGATGTCTATTAAAATTGCTCAGTCTGCGATTTTAATGAATATTGGATAACCTTCCACTGGACCGTAAAATAATAAATTTCTTACACTCATTTTTAGCAAGGCCACCATGATATAGTAACACGTGTAATAAATTAGATTGATGTGTGTCTATGGTATTATATGCTTCATGAATCCTGCTATTGTGTGCATGTTTCGAACATGAATATATTTTAAGTGTATAGAGCTACTTACCTCTCATGTCAGAAGTTTTTATGGGCTTCCCATTAAGGAAGGCACCGCAATGTCTCCTCGCCGAAAAGAATTGTCCCATAAGAGGATTGTATATTATCCCGATTTCCACCTTTTTGTTTACTAGTAGCGCTAAGGAGATGCATGTATGTGGGAAACGGTGTACAAAGTTGGTAGTACCGTCTATCGGGTCTATTATCCACGTAGGGTCATTGGTTAGTTGAGGTAGACAGCCTTCCTTTGCTGCTGTTTCTTCTCCAATAAACCTGAAAGATTAAATCTCGTTACAGCCACCTTGTTACTGACTTGTTGTTAGCAGTTGACCATTAATCACACTCTCTAAACCGTTTAGAGTGAATTGTCACTCTAAAAAGTGAAATCTCATTCTTAAGATTGAAAATTGAGCCACTTTTTTTCAAGACTGGCTCAATTTTCACTTTTTAAAGTGAGATTCCACTTCAAAGAATTTAGAAAATAATAACTTACTTGTGCGATGGAAATTGTATCGACAATTGTTTTATTAATTTATCCTCTATTTTGCGATCATATTCTGTAACAAGGTCCCAGTCAATTCCCTTACTTTTGATATTCTTTCTGCTATTGATTCCATCTTCTATTATCTACAAAAAATGAAATTCTCTTTCAATATATTTTGTGTAAATTCTTGTATTCGAGATCGCTTTTTTTATTAGTGAAAATTATTAACTATTATTTACGAACATTATTCCATAATCGAGTTTTATTTATGACAATTTGGAATTTTTTGTGATTTTCTTTAGCAATAATACCACAATTTGTTACCATTTTTTCTAATTTTTTTTTTGTATTGCATGTCTTTATAGTTTAGCTTTAAATTTTGTCTAAAAATCATGTATTTCTATATAAAATTGGTTACTGAATCGAGAAACGATAAAATTAAAGATTGGAGCAAAAAAATATAATAGAAAAAAATATTTTTTTAATTGAAACTCACTCACATTTCTTCTTTTTTCGTTCTTTCCACATTTTTTTGTGAATATTAATGAAAAAGATAACATTAAAAAAAAAATTTAGACTGACTAAAAATATTTTTTTTTTTTCATTTTTTTCTATTTCAAGTTTTAATTTTATTATTTTTAAATTTAGCTACCAATTTTACATGAAAACACACATTTTCTGATAATTGTATAATTTTATCTTGTATTGCGGCCAAAAATCTCCTCTAAAAACTTTAAACGTGCATAAAAACACAACTTAATATCATGAAACGATACATCTGTGATAGATTTTATCTTTAAATGATATTTTGATTTTTTCGTACTGTTAATTAAAAGTTTTTTTACACTATTAAAATTGACATTCGTCTCGCGAAAACATTTATTGATATCTTGAACTATTGGAATCTGCATTTTCTTTGCTATTTGACGAACAGAGAACCTTTCTATATGAAAAGTATTAACAACAGCTCATGTTTCACAATCTCGATTTCTTTTTTATATCTTCAAAAATAATCAAAAGAGTTTATGAATAAACCAATTCCTATGCATTTGCGAAATATACTTTGCCGGTTTTCTAAATAATAAATAATTTTAATTATTATACTTCTGTAGATATTTATGTGCCCTGCATCATATATATAACAATTGAAAAATATTTGAATATATTTGTACAAGTCTACCAATGCAAAGTTAAAAACTAATGTTGGCATTGTGATGAAATATAGACAAAATAATTGAAGTCATTATAAAGTTGCCACATATAGCAACATACTTAAGTACATAGTTAATAGCTTTAAATGTAAAAATGTTATTTAATGTTTGAACATTTGCTGATGTATAATGCATGTTATGATATTGAGACACAATTAAAGTCAGGATGCTCACATGGTCGTTTATATAAAAAATTTTTAACCGACAGTATATGTGAAGAAAAAATTATTTCTTTTTACACGGTGTAATAGTGGCAAATAATATAATTTTATAAATCAAAAAATTTATAACTGAAAAAATTACATCTAATACGTGATATTACTGAAACTCTCAAACACAGTGTTTGATAATTCGATTCTTTTATTTATACGTGAAGAAAAAATTATTTCTGTTACACGGTGTAATAGTGGTTAATTAGTTAATATAATTTCACAAATCAGAAAATTTATAACAGAAAAAATTACGTTCAGTACGTAACATTACTGCAGCTTTCAAACACAATGTTTGATAATTCAATTACCTTATTTGCATTGAAATTTTACATTTGTTTACTAAACAAATATTAACCATATTGAATCAATCTTATAAGATAATATCTCGCGTGCCTTGACAGCTATCTATGAGCATCTATCTAGATATCGCACTATCTCGAAATGTGAGTACTTGTCACTTATCATATTTTTTTTTTGAATAATAACATACCTTTCCTGCATACAAGACTAATTCTTCAGCGATTCTGTAGTATTCGTCAAAATTATTTAGCTCGCACATCTTCCCCAATCGTTTCTGTCCCTCTAGTATGCGAATGAAAAATGATCACAATCTACACACTTACACAGCTGTTTCGTAAACTGCACTCGTCTTTTCGGTGGCGCTGACTGATATATGCGTGAGACTACTCCGACTGTTAACGTGCCAGATCGGATGCACGAATGAACGTTGGAGGTAGGAACGACCGAAACTTATCTTACTGCCGATGATCGCGAAAGTTTTATTCCGTCCGCGATATGACGTCAGAGCGTAGACTGAAAGGTAGTTGATTACGCACATGCGAATCTGGGGTCTATATCCTCATCACAGTTTTACTTTCCGTGAACACCGCGATATTTTTCTCCTTCTTGCATTCGTCAGTAGGTTCTATAATTAGGTGACACATCCTAGTCTGTGGATTTTCCCTGCGGGGATTGCTTTAAACTTTAAACCCTTACCCGTTCTTAGCGATCATTAGATAAACATAGTGGAGGAAAAAATCGTCAAATCACTTTTTTTATATGTTTTTAATGGCGAGCATAATTACAGAATATTCCATTATTGCGTTAATATGTAATTACCTATCTTTTTTAATTGTAGCTATTTGTAGCCCCGAGGAAATCTATGTTTATAGAAACATGATCGTGGACATGAAGTTGTGAGGAAATAAATAATTTTATTCAGTTTAGATGGATTTATTAATGTCTACTTTATGTTGACATAAATCAAGTAATATATTTCTATTCCATTTTCTAATTAATAATATTCCTTTGAAAAGACTAAGCGTATTATTTTCTGCATGATTTAATTCGAAGTTTACTGGTATTGCAGGCAGTTGAATCGCATAACAAAGAAATTTTTAATTTCAACGTATATTTTTAATTTTTACGTATATGTCGAAATTTTTGACGTTATTTTGTCCTCATGTCTACACGGTGATCAGCTTCGCGGATGAGCCTAACAACATCGCGAGCGATTCCTTCGTTGCACGCGGCTACCGCACGTGGCTTCATGATATCGATCGGTTCACCTGAAATAAGAAAAAAAAACGAAGGATTAGTCAGTATAGTGGTCCATTGGAGCGTGACGAAATGCAAAACGTGATAATTGGCGATTGGAACACGGCACATAAAGTCGTATAAATAAAAATAAGCGTAAATGAATAGCTCTTACGCACTATAGTTATTTTTCATGAAATTTTTAGGTCTTTTTTTTTAAATGCTGCTACGTTTTATTATTAGTATTACCGTTGCGACTGTTAATTTAAACGACAATGCAGAGTATGATCGTATAAGTTATAATAACTTTATGCGTTATATAAGTATTATAACTTCATAAGTATAAGTTATAATAACCTTTTTAACTATAAAAAATTATCTTATTTTCAATCTTATTATTATAATAACCTGTTATGCGGTCCACGACGACGCCTCCAGCTTCTGAAATAATCAATGATGCCGCGGCTATATCCCACGTCGAAATACCAGGACCTTCGATGTAATAGGCCTCCACGATTCCAAGCGCGATGTAACACAACGTTAATGCCGCCACACCGAGAGTGCGAATGCTTCAAGGTGAAATAAATAGCGCAAGATGACAGTACACGTTAAAATCTCGTTGTTACAAACTTGCTTCTAAGACTTACCCCTGAGCCGCTTTGACAATGGTTTGCATCCTCTCCACCATCTTCTCCCGTAGATCATCTACCTTTATGAAGCCTGATTCCATGCAGACCAAAGCTTTCGACAATTCTGTGAAATTTCGATATATATATATAGCTTTAGTTCGGCATTTGTTATTGCAACGATTAACAAAACAT
>NW_017306160.1:1917710-1941255 GCF_001594115.1 Trachymyrmex septentrionalis
CAATGACGCTTTCTAATTTTATCCTTGTGATGTATTTCTAAAGTGTAGTTATGATTTCTCTAAATCATTACCACCACGCACTTACAATTAGCGTGTTGCAATGCAACTGTTAGCAAGAGTCGATCTATAATATATGTCATTCTTTAACTTGAAGGTAAAGAGGCGAATAACCTGAGATACGATACATCTATATATCTTTTATATTTTCTTAACAGCAGGAGGACGTTGATTGTCCTACTTTCAATATTAATACAAAATTATTACATTATCTCTTTTATTCTGAGATCTTTAGATATGTGGAACTGGTTAGAGCAAATTCTATTACTGCGCAGCAAAGTATCATATGTCATCCTCCACGTTCTTGACATTTTGTCCACATCGCATATCTTATCAAATTAAATTACAGAGATTAGTTTGTTACCTTGTATTTTAGACACCTGAATCGGTTTTCCGTTCAAAAACGCGCCTCGTCCTTTTCTAGCTGTAAATAGCTGCTCGAGAATTGGGTTGTACACAATACCAAGGACCATTTCTTTTTTAACGGCCAAACCGATGACCACACATGTGTGCGGAAATCCATGGATGAAATTGGTGGTTCCATCGATGGGATCTATGATCCACGTTGGAGCGTCAGTTAATTCTGGTAGGTCTTTACCAGTCGATTCTTCTGCGATAAATCTGATCATATAGTTGGATTAATTTTCCGAACTCGTGTATTATTTGCTTTTTGTCAAATGATACGGTGTTGTTTGAGAAGTGTCTACTACCTATGGTTTGAAAATGTTCGTTTGAGTCCGCCGATTATTATATCCTCTATCTGTCGGTCGTACTCGGTGACGAGGTCCCAATCGCCCAATTTCTCTTGGATATGTTTCAAACCGTTGATAGAATCTCGCAGAATCTTAAGCAATACTTAGTATTTAATACGTATTATAAAATCATTGAAAGATCGTCGGATACACAAATAAAACATAAAGACTAAGATAAACAAAAACGATAAAAGAATGAGATAAAACAATTATTATATTCGTGAGATAAATGCTTTTTCCATATTTTGAAAATGTACAATTTATACTAAAGATGCGTATGATTGTGTAAAGATTTATGCTACAGATCGCTTGATTTATGGTATTTCACAATTTGCACGGCGAATTTGATTTTTCCTGTTTGAGTACGGAAAAATTATTCACAGCGCAGGATAGATTTGTTTATCGCTCGAATCGTTAGAAAATTTGAAAGAATTATTGAATTTATCGCTAATAGACGTCATTAAGATGGTTCCTTTATTTTCTTTAATTCAATTTTTGAGACGTGACAAATAATTGCTAATTAAATAACCTTTGATATTTACTGTTTTTGATAAAATTGTACGGTGTAAATTAATTTTAATTGATTAATTTTGCCGCTCGCGCGCAGAATGAATAAAAATTCATAAAAACTAACGTCAAGATTTATTATTTACAAATATAACTATTATTTTATTAGATATTTTATCCATATATAACTACGTCGCTTCTGATATCTTTCTAGGAATTGATTTCTAATTTTATAGAAGTTTTATTATAATGTTGCGGAGATGACGAAAGAACAGGATGACAAATAGCGTAAATTCGTAAAATGTTTTAGATATAGATATCTCTTTATGACATGTAACACACTCGGCTCTTAAAATTATCTGATAGAAGATTTCACATCTGACATTATAAGAATGTCACATTCTTTCCGTTCGCGTCATCCTCAAATATGTAAATTACTATGGAAGCATATATAAAGTAATGTTTTCTCAATATCATACCGGTTGACAAGCGATCATCTCAATGATATCGCTTAATACATATTTTTAATTCATTCAGTTCATTGATGCTTTGTTCGAGGACCACGTGGAATATTTATTCTCATCGAAGACGAGATTCTTGCGATATATGCTCACCTGGGCAGCCTCGCGCGTCAGTTTAATAGCAGTTTCATAGTACACGTCCTCGGCGTACCGTGCCATTTCCGTACAACCTGGTGAACGCGCAAACGTGCGTCTGTTTCGACCTCGTCGGCAAAAGGCGCGAGCTAGCACTGTGTTGTCCGTGTCTGCACCTCGTGCTTTTTCACTCGAATCGGTCGCGCCTGCAGCAGGAGGTATGATCCGAGAACAACGATCGGCGTATTCTATCAAGTTTTTACCTCGAGAGCTTTAACTCCTCGAGAAGTCCTTTAAAGATTATAAATTTTTAACTGCTGCTATTCGTCGACAGAAGACAATGTTTGATAAATGGAAATTACTTATTACTATACTAATTGGCTTATTCGTTATACGCATATAATATTTTTGCGGTATTGTTATCTAAATGCTCTAATTAACATGTCACGTTGATGTTTATAATGATGAGCTAATAAAACTGGATATAAATAATGTATTTTGAGATTTGAAGATATCTATTCAAGACTATACCATCTTGTCTGCTTTATGAGATAACAATAATGCCATTCTAAAATAGACCTTGATTTTATATTCCGTCTGAGATGTACTTAATTGCACGCACCTGCCATTCACCACAATGATGTGAGATGCCTCCCGACGACGCGATAGTTTTATAAAGAGAACGGAATGATCAACGCTATCTCGCTGGTTTATTTCCCATACGATGTTTAAAGCCTCTTTCTAAACGATTTAAAAAATTACGAATTTTTAATAATACTATCCTTCGCAGTGATTCGGGAGATATCTCAAATAGTACGACAGCTATTGTGTGTGCGTGATTCACTTGCGATGATAGCGATATAAAGTCGTAATAAGATACACTGTTAGAAATGTTCTTAAATTTTATTAACTTTTAAGTTACACTATTTGAATTTAATTTCATGACATTACATTAAATTTAATGTATTTATAACTAAAAAGTATACTACTGTAACTTAATTTTCAGTTAAATCATTTATTACTTTTAATTTCGTTCATAATCACGAGCTTCACGTGTAAAAGAAGCTCGTAGTTACATTTCTAACAGTGTATGCAAATTTTGCGTTAATTTCCACGATAGGAACTGCAGGTGTTGCAAGTTTTGCGTCCTTGAGTGGTTTAGTGATTAGACATAAATTATAATATAAAGTTTAAATTCAGTCTATTTTTGATTGTGTTACTCGACTCAATCATAAAATATTTGTAATAATTCACAAGACATAAAGTGCCCATGGCACATACAAAAATGTAAGACAGTAAGACGTAAACCATAAGGAAATCGTAACATTGAACTACTGGCTTTACAGTCTATTGTTCGACCAATTTGCTTATTGCTTACTTTTTGCATATCCTATAGCTTAAACTTACTTAAATTTATATTTGTTCTACAATGTATATTTATTTCATTAATGTTTGTGATTATTCTGAGTTTACTAGAGAAATAAGAATTACTCTAATAAAAAATATGTATTTCTAGAAAATCTGAAATATTGTTTGAAAACAGAATCTTTTGAGAGACTTGATCTATAATTATGCTAATTCTTTTGCTTATTAATATACAACGTTATTGATTATATAAATATTTTCTAAGTTGATATTATTGAGAATTATCTCTAGAATTTTATTATTATTTTACAATATTTTTCTGATTCGGGATTTTTCTATTATTTCCTATGTTTATTGTCTATAAGATTTTCTGCTTGCAACTTACATATTTGTGTTGCGCAAGTACTTAATGTTCCCTAATGATTGGCTCGATCTTTATTCTGCCTACATCTATGTTTCTATTTGCTTCAATACGCTTTTGCAAATATTTTTCATTCTAATTAAAATATTGAAATGTATTTATCTTTTATCAAGAACTAAATCAAAATCCAACATTGATGTTTATTGGAATCAACACTTTTTTTTTACATTTTTTTTCTTGACATACATCGTGACATAATAATGCTTATTTATTTATACATTGCAATGGCTTTAAAAAGGCGCACATTGCGAGAACTCAGTGATGCATTTAAAGGATCACTTAAATTATATACATTATATATATCGAAAATATCATATACATTGAGACCATCCATTGTAATGAAAGAAATTGAAGGCAGTTTATAACACGCGGACAGCAGTCATGAATATTCATCGCATACAATAAATAAAAAAATTATCGGGAAAGATTTTTTCAGGACATTGATAATTAATTTTATTACCTTATCTTCTAATGTCAGCATCTTATAAGACAGACGGCATACAGAAACCTATTAAACTGTAGTAACTTTTAATTCAATATTGTGATGTTTTTATAATGATATGATTAATATATTATGGTAATCAACTGATTATTTTAAAAATTGATAATTAATAATATTAATTCAATAATCAGAAAACTTATCAAATGTGTAGAGAATACTAATGATAAAAATTATTTTTAAAAACTTTTACTTAATGGAAGAATAATTTAAATGTCGATTTGATGATGAATTGCATGGTAATTATTTAAATTAATATCTACCGCAAATATTTCATACTAGTGAGAATAAAGAAGTGTGAATACGTGTATTATAATTTTTTTTACTAAAACATACATGATCATTTATTATTATGGCCGCCTATGAGTTATCTCCTTCCAGTTTCTGAATAAATATTGTAATTCTATTTATACACTCACACATCTTAATAATATTTTATGATTGCGCACAGAACAAATCAAAGCAATCTTTTTTTCTAATATTACATTTTATATACCTATTAGTAAATACGATATTAACATTATTGTGTTAACTAAATCTCATAAATTGTGCTAAAATATAATTTAAACGGTGTAATCTAAAATTTTAACACGAAAAATAATATCGATAATGTTACAGAATAAATAATTGTTTTAATATAAAATACAATTTCGGGGAATAAATTTTGTTATTGTGTGTAAAATGCATATTATTATATCAATATCTTTGCACCGCGTTAATATATGATGAATGTTAAAATTTTATAATAAATTTGACAGTGCTTTAATTTTAATTTTATTCATAATAACAGGAAAATTGATCCAGAGTAAAAAAAACTAATTATGCTAATGCTTATTTTACAACATTACACATTGGTTAACATATTCGAATTAATCTCGTAGGTATGACATCTGTAAGTGCGTCAATAGGACTTTAGAAACTTCCTTAGACTGATTTTTATAGACAATTTCCTTGTATTACGTGATAGATACGTTCGTTGTTGGAACACACCTTCTGTTTTATACACTCAGCTGTTGAATGAATTAACGTGAGTTATTTTTTGCCTTGTGTCAGGTTCTTTTGAATCTTTTTCTTTTTTAAATCTGTATCGATGATTATTTTAGATATCTCTTGTGCTAGACTGTTGTTTGCTGCTGCGATAGTTTTGGCCTTCATAATATCATAAGTGCCACCTGTAAAGATGTTATAATAATTAGTTTTGCATGTAATTGATTATCAACTTTTGCTTTTACTACTTTTATTTAAAGTCTTGTATTATTCTATAAGATATCATCTGATTTTAAACCTGCATAATTCAGATAATTAAATCTAAAATTTCCGACTGTGTTCTGTAATTGTTTGTACAAAATAATTGTCTTTTTATTCATCATAATGAAAGTATTTCAATATGAATATATTTATCTATAATTGCTTTACAAGTCAATTTTCTGACCTTGAGTTTGTTAATATTTATCTTCTTCTAGACAGTAAATTAAATATTAGATTATAATTAAATATTAGATATTTTAGGTAAATTTTTTAGAGACAATTTTTTTTACTATATTCTCGTGATTTATATCGCGACAGAAAATTTGTGAAATTTAGCCATATGATATTTGTGTGTTTATTAATTTATTGTTTATGTTATCGTACCTTTCGAGTCAATAACAGTTCCACCCGCTTCGCGTATAAGCAGCGTTCCTGCTGCTACATCCCAAGGTTTAAGGAAAACATCGTCGTATAAGATATCTATGATACCCTGCGCTACGTACGCCATGCTCAGTGCAGCTGATCCGATGTTTCTGTTACTGAATAGATAGAAAACGCATAGAAAGGATCTTTTCAAAATAATAGGTATATAACACAGACTATACATTACGACTAGATAAAATATATTATATTATATAAGTGAAAAAGACTATTCGGTCAAGGCGCAGTTTTTCACCTAATCATTTCTCTGTGAATTTATAAAATTTCCAGTTTAGGTTAACTGTGCATCAATTATTTGTTGATCTTGAATATATAATTACGTTTTACTTACACCTGCGTCGCCTCGATTAAAGCGGTTAGCCTGGCTGTATACATATCTTTGTCTTTTTTCACGAATTTTACAGCTGACGCATCGATCCCTAGCATTGCTTGTTTTAGATCTGCAAAATATTTGAAGCAATGAGAATACATTTCTTACAGGTGCACTCAGATGTGGCTTTTCCCATCCGCCGCGAAATTATTACGGTTCTTCCCCCTGAATGAATCAACTGTGTGATTAATATAGGTAATCCAGAGCTTGCCGTTAAAAATAAGTTGTTATTGAATCGAATATATATTTAGTACTGAGTTTGCAAGATAGGACGACACATAATGGAAATCAATTATGATGAATTGCAAAGATTGTGCAAACTATAGAATAATTGCAAAATGAAAAATGTAGTATTCTGAAAATCGTTAACAATTGTTGAAAATTCAGCGAAAATTAATATTAAAAAAAAAATAATATTGATAGTGTCGCTTTTACATCTTACCAGTGATGTTAGAGACGTGAATCGGCTTTCCATTCAGAAAAGCGCCTTTGCCTTTTATTGCACTGTAGAACTCTGAGTTCGATGGATTGTAGATAATGCCTAAAACAAGCTCTTTGCAGATCATCAAAGCTACGCTTATGCCGAAATAAGGGAGCGAATGCATAAAATTGATCGTTCCGTCAATTGGATCGAGGAACCATGTTGGTGCATCTGTCAATTCTGGCATTTTTTGCATTGCAAATACCATTTCTTCCGCGATAATCCTGAAATAGGAGATATTTTAGCGAAACATTTAATTCCTTAGATATTAATAGAACATAATACGATCTTACGATAAATATTATAGGATTAGTTATTAAACTAAATTTAAGTTTGATTATCTAATGATTTCCAGTTTGCCTGTTTTTATGCAATTGCAGTTCATGTTTCAACTCACCTGTGATCGGGAAATTCTTTGGCTAAGCCATCAATAAATAGTTTTTCAATTTGCTGATCATAATTGGTTACAAAGTCTCCTTCATTTTTGTTATATATAATTTTTTCGTCCTGGCCACATTTAAGTATCTATACAGATAAGTAATGCAAAATATATAATTATGTCAATTGAGGAGTAGATTTTCAAAATGCGTTTTATCCAAAATTGAATTTTTTAAATTAGAGATGATAGTAGCGTAGTGTTCAGTGTGGTGGTGAGTTGAATGACTTATATTAAGCTACTCTGAAATGTTCAAAAAACATTTTTTCATCGTTAATTTATATGCTGAAAAAACATAAGACATTTCGAAATGCATTGTGTTTTTAACTAGAAATAAAAAAATGCATTTGTGTAATATTTTTAGCAATTGTTAAGCAATTTTGTTTAATATTTCACATCTCACTGATTGATTTATTATTGTTCTTTTTTATAAAGTGCGTAATTTTCTTGTGTGCGTAGTTTCCTTCTTCCTCGTTTACTAATTAAACGAAATTAGTTTAAAAATTACAAATTTTGGACAAAACACATTTTGAAAGTCTTTTTAATAATTATACAAAAAGAAAGAAAGTTGAAAAATATTTAAGAAAATAATGATTAATATAAACATATTTGGCTAAAAATCGAGAGCGAGTGAAATTCGTATTGACATTTTTTAATCATCTTCGGGAGATTCATGTGAAATATTAAATATATATTCTGTAGTAAGAATCTCACAAGTTAAATGAGGCACTAGCAAAATTGCTGCTACAAAGCGTACCAGTAGATAGAATTAAAAAATGTAAGTAGTGAGTAGAGCAAGAGAAAAGACGTTACATGAGCACACACACAACACACGAGAACTCACGCATACAACATACTATCATCCACATACACAACACATTCATACGTGCCAAAATGCAAAATGGGATTTTAGCCAAGCTGAGATAAAGTGAGTGATGCGATAGACCGAGCAGCTGTGATACAAAGGAAAAAAGTTTTTTTATAAGTGCATTGTTTGAAATTAATTCAAAATGTCTAGATGCCGTTTTATAAATGTGTCTTATAAGAATTATTTCAGGTTATATCTTTACAAATCCTTTCATTTATTTATTTACATACGTATAATATACAATTTATAGTACAACTTATCATTCGATTTTATCTCTCTAAGAATTGTGCAATCCTTCCGCTTATGCATGCGTTGTGACTCACCTTGCCAGCTTGTAATACACGTTCTGTCGCAAAATCGAAACACTTCGCGATGTCCAGATCGCACGACATAATTGCCGACGTCGAGAAACGTGCCGGTACAGCTAATCGAATCCTCGTATTAACCGCTTTAAATGAGGACTTGTGTCTTATAGGAATTCTTATCTCTGTAATTAATGATATTTGATAGCGAAAATAAAAACGCAGATAATTAAATATTAACATTTAAAACAACTCGTGTTCGTATGTTGACAGTTTGTCATAATTTAAAAGGCATTAACAGATTTTCTAGAAACTTAAAGTTTGCTTTATAATGAAAAGAGTTAATTTCACGTTATTGTTTTCCTTGCACACATGAGTGAAAAACGCCATATATTATATATTGACTTTTTTATAATACATAATATTTTACGCAAATTATGCAAATTAATATTATGTTCCTCGCGTAATAAGTAACATTATTTATTATACAATTATAATTTAAATTTATTGAATAGAGTCTATATTTACTGAATTAATATTGTACAAAAAGTTAAGATTATTCTAAGTAGCAAATTTAATACTTATTGTAGTTTGCAACACTTGTAGCGATAACAAGTTTGAAGCGTCAGTGGTACTATTGATTACTTCTGATTGATTGTCACGACAAACGTTGCGAACTCCGTTTTGTGTTTACGATTTATGTAGAATAACCATTAGATTTTTAAGATATACCACGCAGAGACATCAATAATTTGCCTTCGTATCTTATACATGTAAAAACGGTAAACTGGCTAATGCATGACAACATTAACAAATATTAACGAATACATTGGCTATCAATGTTGATTATATATGAGTATGCTATTCAGGTGTCTTTTTGTAACATGATTTAGTACATGAATTATCTATATGAATGTAAGCCAATTATTTAGCGAATATGTATAAAGTTGGCCTACATTTGAAGCCGCCTTTACATGCGTGTCATGACTTAATCATAAATAACAATATTAGTAAAATGGATGAGGAAAAGGAATTCGGCTTGTGGAGTTTCATTAATTATATTACGAATACAGACAAAGCAGAGCCGAGCGCTCGTTGAAACAAGTATTTGAAATTTATGAGTTGCTTACGAATTAAACGTTAAGAAATCTTTTATATGAATAAAATAGTTCTTTCTTAAATACGACTAATGTTTAATATTACTACGTCACATTAAACATTTTTATTTATACATGAATTATAATGTATTTACTATGCCAGATAATTATGTACGGTATGTGTAAAATACTGTTTATCAATTTATGTATTTGAGATATTAGGAAATAACAAAGCATAGATAATGTTATTTACCGTTCAGTAAATACTATACGTGATATTTTATAATACACTTTCAACGTTCGCCAGTAGGCTTGGTCAGGCTCGCTGTTCTCTCAAACTGCAAAGTAGCTCCTTTGAGCTGGCCTAGCATGCCCTTCTGCAATTAGCGTTATTAATTCCATGCATGATCTTTACTCGTTCAGTACACTGATTTGTTATACATTGTACTTATCGCGTCATAGCGATTTTCAATATCTCATGATTGAATGTGTTGTACACTTTGTTTAACAAACAAATAATAAATAATTGAACGCGTTTGTTCTATCATCATAATTAGCTATTCGTAAATAATAAAATTAGCTATTTTAAAATTATAAACATATTTATTAAAATTATAAACATATAATTATAAATTATGCTTACTCGAGACATATCATTTTAATAAGGACGTGACGCTAGCTTTTTTAATTATTTTAAATAATATTTAAGAGGAATGTGTATCGTCTCTAAAAATTATTGTTATTTTAAGTTTTTGTTTTCGATTCGTATAAGAACGTTATTTTGCACTCTGTAATAACAGCATTCTCTGATGAGTTTTAAGATCCGCATGTTTTATGTTTTATTAACTTTACGAGTTCTTTTGCCAGCTTGCAGTTACAGCTAGTAGCTTTGATGAAATAACGTTGAATTTTCCATCTAGTAAGAGCAAGAAATGATTTAAATAAAATGTTTTTTTAATTCTAAAATAATCATATCATTATACTTTGATCACTATGAGAGAAATAATCGAAGATATACTTAATGTTATACTATTTGTATCGATCATTATACCGCCAGCCTCTTTAATTATAAATACACCTGCAGCGGCATCCAAGATATTAAGTTGCCACAATGATATCCTTCCACAGCTTCCATGGCAACATGATACAGAGTCAACGCTGCTGAACCCATAGTCCTTATTCCATGTACTATCGAAACGAAAACTTTTAATCTTCTTAAAATGATATCGTGAATATTCTTAATAGTCGCGTATAAAGTTTTCAAACATAGAGAGGAATGTTTGAAGTCCTGGGAAAAGTAAAATATTATTATTATCGTTATGTTTGTCATACGTATAGATTTATTTTGTGAAAAGTCAAGAAGTATAATAAAAAATAAAATAAAAATAAAAACTATTAATATATTAGATATGAAAATTAAAGTTAAGAAAACATATACTTACTGATACGTATACAGGCATATGCACGCTTATTTGGTAGAGAATGTGGACATTTTGTCTTTGTTATAAAGAATTTCAAAACGAAAGAAAAAAAGAATGGAAATGATTAATGAAAGATAAAAAATAATACTTCTATTGAACTTGAGCTCTTAATCAGTTTTTCATTGAAATACGTTCCATATCCTTTTTTAATTGTAAATAAGTGTTCTAAAACGGGATTATAAATTATTCTAATCTCGAATTTCTTATTCACAGCCAATGCAATTGATATACAAGTTTATGGAAAAGAATGTACAAAGTTCGTTGTTCCATCAATGAGATCAATAATCCATGTAATTGCATTCGTAAATTCTGGCAGATAATTGGAACGTGATACTGTTTCTTCACCAATAAATCTAACAAACATTCTAAAATTTTGTATAAAAAGATAATATTACATGAATAGTAATTCATGAAATAATAATTTATTTGTATATAATTATGATTTATTATTATGATATGTACACAAACATTAATATAATATATTCAATTTCATCAAATTAAAAAATTTAGTAATCTATATGTAGGAAATTTTTTTGCTAAATTATCCATTAAAATTGCTTTGATTTTTTTATTGTATTGCGTCACTAAATCCTATACAATCTCCAGTTTTTGTTTCAATACTTTCAGATCCATGAAAAGCATCACGAATTACCTGAAAATAATATTGCACATGTTTTAACGTTTATGTAAAAATAGTAGAAGTGAAGTAATGATATTGGCTGTTTTCTAAATATACAATTCATCAATTATAATTTGTTTAACAACTTGTGAAATGAATCTTTAGAAATAACATATCTGACTAATTTTATTGCGCTTTGGAGTATAATGAATTTTAATCAGCGAAGTTACATTAAAGACAATCTGTCATGTCTGGCAATCGATAATCTTTCCAATCATACGCAATTATAGAATATACAGCCTTGGCTGTAAGTATAAAACATCTCTATAAATAGACGTTTTATATGTAACGAAAAATAAATTAAAAAACATTTTTATTGAAAAATAATATTTATTTTTATATTTTAATATCTCATCAATTTTCTTTGGACTTTTATTATCACTTTTTAGGAAAAAATGCAATAAATTAATAGTGCTTTATGCTTATCATTATTTCATTCTGCTCTATTTTTAATTTCGATTTTTTCTTTGCAAAACGATTGTCAGTAGCAGATATATAACTTCAAAGAGTCAAGTCAATATCTTAGTAAATTACAGGATGATAGTATCATATTCACCTTTCCAGATTTTATTGTAAAATCTAAGACGAAATCGTAATAGACCTTCTTTTGAGTAGACATTTTTGTTAACCCGAATCCAAAATATCCCGTTTCTTTTACAAGTTTACGAATGACACATCGCGATAGTATGTTCCATTTAAAGTATTCCGCCTGGATATCGCGATTGTTCTTATGATGCGATTGTCGGATGAGATTGTCATCCCCATTATGAACTCACGTTCACTTAACTCAATAGAAATATCGAATCCTCTCGAGTTCTTTTCCATTCTTTCTGCGATATGTTATGTTTGAGAAGAGAATTAAAGTTTTTATTACTAAATCCTATTACAGAAAAGTTCATCTTGGTAATGCTGTGACATGTATACAGATGAGTGATATCTTCATCGTATATTCTTAACTATATATGTATAAAAAAAATGCATAATACTTTAAAATTATCCGTTGCAACTGTTGATAATCTTTTTTTAAATTCACGCTTGCATTCGAGTATTAATTTAGTATATCGACACTGTTTGAAAAGATAAAGAATATTTTTTATACATATTTATTACATCACATTATGCAACAAAGAAGATCAATTTGGTGTAACATCGCCAAAGAATGCGTTGATTAAATTTTATAGCGATTCGAAGGCGCCAATTCGAAAATGAACAAATCTTGTTCATTGTAGGGAATGTTTTGCAGGATAAATGGAAAGATATATAATCATTATCAGAATTAAAGTATACATGTTACAAAAACGTTTTTACAGACACAATTATAAAAAAATTTTAGAATTGTTTTATAATTGTAGTGAAACCGTTACGTACTAAAAATGTTAAATAAGAACTAGACTCAGATAAGACAATAAATATACTAGGATTTTAATTAAGATTTAACACACAGTTTTTATTATTATTTACAACAAAAAATATTGAAAAAATAAGATTATAAAACAAGATTTTAAAAAATCAAGTAAAATTTCCTATTGATAAATTGTCTTATTGAAAATGGAAGAAATTAAAAGGATTACAAAAAATCTTTTTATTTTTGTCAAACGTCCTATTATTGCACAATAATATGCAAATAAAGTATTCTTATATATTGTTTTGTTTATCAAACAATGTGATAGCTTGTGATATCTGTCTTAATAGCATGCCTCAGGAACGTGATATCGTTTAGTTGGCAACGTGAACAAGGCGTGAGAACTTAATTTATACATACGAATATATAATTCGATTAAATAATTATATCTTAATTTACGTGCGGCCACACGCAATTGTATCAAGTCTTATATGATTATGTACATTTTTCTTGCACCTGATCCTGTTGTTTTTTTGCAACTTTTATTAGCATGATAAAATTAACCATTATTACCGCTGCTGATCGAAGCTATATAACGGGTTAATCACCACGATATAAAGCGCACGCGATGAACAATGCAATGTCGATATGTTGTTTTTGCAGATTTTTATGTGTAAGCTTTATATACTTCTGTAAATTTTGCAAGCATTAGAAATATTATAATTGTTGCACGCAGTCTTTATTTAGCTCTTTTATATAATATAATATATTGCTTTTATTTTACTAAAAATATTTTTCCCATACCTGCAAAATTTTATTTAAAATATATTTTGCTCATATCTGTATATTTTGTATCATCACATATTTTCAAATCTCCAGTATCCATATCTTGTATTTATACCGAGACACTACCGTGTCTCCAGATTAAAATATATTAAAGAGAAAATTGTGAATCAATTACCTAAAAATTTAAATTTGATTTCCGAAAATATTCTTGATTATAAATATTGACTTATACTCGTTTCTACCAATGTGGATTAACTTTAATCTCGGTTCAACTTACTCTTCACTTTTTTCTTATTCTTAAAACTAGAAAAAGATGAAGAATTAGTTGAACCGAGATTAAAGTTAAATTGCTTAGTAAAAATGGGCATTATATGGGATTTTCTTTTTTTCTTACAGAATCAAGGCGGACCAGGTGTCCCTACCTCTCAAGGTCCCGGAGGAACAATGGTACCTGGACAAATGGGTCCAAATGGACCACAAAGTGGATCTCATATGATGCAAAGTGGTCCCAATCAGATGGGTTCTAACGGACCCGGACAGATGGGCCCTGGTGGACAAATGGGACCCGGTGGACCCGGTCAAATGGGTCCTGGAGGACCTGGACAAATGGGACCAGGAGGCCCAGGACAAATGGGTCCAGGGGGTCCTGGACAAATGGCTCCGTCACACATGGTGCAAGGTGGTGGTCCTCCTGGTGGACCTCATATGAGTCAGACTGGACCAGGGCAAATGGGTCCAGCTAGCGGACCTGTTCCAGGATCTCAAATGGGTTCTGGAGGCCCTCAAAATTCTCAAATGGTTCCCGGTGGACCTGGGCCTGGCCATATGGGTGGTCCTCCAAGTCACATGAATACCAGCGGTCCACCAGGACCAGGCCATATAACTCCTGGTGGTCCTCCCGGACATATGGCGGGCGCAGGACCTCCAGTATCAGGACACATGAACGCTAGTGGACCACCTGGATCAGGACATATGAACGCGAGTGGTCCTGGACCAGGTCACATGAATACAAGTGGACCCCCTGGATCAGGTCATATGAATAGCGGGCCACCAATTTCAAGTCACATGAACGCGAGTGGTCCACCAGTATCTACACACATGAATGCGAGTGGTCCAGGAAGTCATATGGGTCCTGGTGCTCCTGGTCAAATGCCCACAAGTGGTCCTACAGTGCACAGTATGGGTCCAGGAGGTCCGAATCAAATGGGGCCAAATGGCCCGAATCAGATGATGGCGAACAGTCAAACACAAATGGGACCTGGAGGACCGATGGGTCCCGTTGGGCCAACAGGACAAATTGGACCAAATGGGCCTGGACAAATGGGCCATAATGGACCGTCACAGATGGGTCCAAATGGACCTCAAATGGGCATGGGCGGTCCACCTGGACAAATGAGTATGAATGCACCAGGCGGACAAATGGGCCCTGGTAATCAAATGGGACCTGCAGGAGCGGGTAATCAAATGGGACCAAGCGCACCAGGTAGTCAAATGGGACCTACTGGTCCAGGTGGACAAATGGGGCCAGGAAGCGGTCCCGTAAGTCAATTAGGACCGAATAGTCTTGGACAAATGGGTCCTGGAAGTGGTCCAGGTAGCGTACCAATGACAACAAGCAGTGGACCTGTTTCTATCGGACCTAATGGACCTACTGGAATATGTGTAATGAGTGGTCCTGGTGGACAAATGACTTCTAGCAGCGGTCCCGGAGGACAAATGGGCGCAACAGGTCCTGGAGGCAGCTCTGGAGGACAAATGGGTCCAGGAAACGGTCCTGGAGTGCAAATGAATGTCGGTAGTGGACCTGGCGGCCAAATGGTACCTGGAAGCGTACCCGGACAAATGGGATCAGGCAGTGGACAAATGGGACATGGTGGTAGTGGACCTGGAGGTCAAATGGGACCAGGAAGTGGACCTGGTGGACAAATGGGACCAGGCAGTGGTCCTGGTCAAATGGGACCAGGCGGACAAATTCCATCAAGTGGTCCAGGACAGATGATGCAAGGAGGTCCGGGTGCTCAAATGGGCCCGAATGCTTCGAGTAATCAAATGGGTCCTGGTGGTCCGAATAGTCAAATGGGACTGTGTGGTCCAAATAATCAAATTAGTCATACAAATGCGAGTGGGCAAATGGGACCTAATGGACCAAATGTTCAGCCTCCTACTACTCAAATAGGTCCTGGCAGTCAAAATCAGGGTCAAGTTCCCAATAACACAGCACCATTAGGATCGGGTGCTCCAGTAAATCAAATGAGTCAAACTGGAAGTGGACAAATTGGTCCTACTGGACCTACAGGACCACCCGGATCAGGACAAGAGAATCTGAATGCGCTTCAAAAAGCAATCGATTCTATGGAAGAGAAAGGGTTACAAGAAGATCCGCGATATTCTCAATTGTTAGCCTTAAGAGCTCGTCAAGGCAGTGGTATGGGTGACAAGCAAGCCTTCAATTCACAACAATTGCAACAATTACGGTATATAAATTCTATTATAACAATTGTGTGTTTTATATATATATATATATTATTTTTAAGACATGAGAAAAGAAAACAATAGACAACTATATAAATATAAATTGAATGTAAGTACGATTAAAAAACAATCATACAAACATTTTTTAATTCTAGGTGATTTTAATTTTCTAAAATAATTATATTAAGTTATTTTGTATATATTTTTAATGTTTTAACTTAAAATAAGAAATACATAAATATCTTCTTTACATTTCTTTTTTTATTTCGCAGTCTTAATTTTTTTTCACATTCTTACAGAGCTCAGATAATGGCATACAGATTGCTAGCAAGAAACCAGGCTGTACCTCAACAGGTTGCACTAGCTGCTCAGGGTGAGTTTTTAAATATATCTCGATATATAATTTTATAAGCTTTGGGTGACTACTCTATCTTTTGTATTGCTTTCTGCCACATAATTTATTTTGCTTATTTCAAATAGAACTTTTCTAGTCCATATGTTTGTTTTTTTGTTTTACATCTATTTGCTTTTTTATACATTGTTTTAATATTATAAATGTACATAAAATTAATTTATCTTTTGAACATTGTATATCATTTATAATGTATATTTGTAATGCATTTATAATGCATTAGAAATTTGTATTCGCTACTGTTATATAATATATTTTATTCTAAATGCTTTTATCGTCTGAATATACATTATGTTAAACTTTCCGCTTAATTTCTATTTCTGCTCAGTAACTTTATGTATTAGATTGTGTAATTACAGAAATTATACTTACTGATTGTAATACTTAGTAATGTATAATGAGTGTGAAACGAGACAAATGTATAGTGGTACTTACAAAAGTAGGGTAGAATGATCCTGATTTAAGGCGGATTTGAATAGGTGGCGCGCCTCCTCCTCCAGGGATGAGTCAACGCCCCATAGATCCGTCTCAAGGCCCTGTTACACCATCTGGGCCACAAATACCAGGTCCGAATGTTATTGGTCCCACAGGTGCTCCTAGACCAGGTTGTCAAACGCCGCAACAACAGCAACAGCCGCCTCAGTCTGGCGCTAAAGCTAACAGAGTGACAAGTGTAGGAAAACCTGCAGGATTAGATCCGTTGTTAATATTGCAAGAACGAGAAAACAGGTAGGGATAGGACAAATAGTAGTATTAATGTGTAATAAAAGCCATACTTTCGTAAAAGAAGTTAGTAAAATATAAAAAAATTTAATGCTTGGTAATAGAGTTGCAGCCCGAATATCGCTTAGAATGGAGCAACTTAGCAATCTACCGACAAATATGCCAGAAGATCTTCGTATACAAGCTCAGATTGAATTGCGCATGCTAAGAGTACTAAACTTCCAGAGACAATTAAGATCAGAGGTACTTAATTAATTTATGGATTTGATATTTTATATGAAGTTAGAAGCTCTTATTTATTCTTTTTAATACTTTCGATTCTTTTTTTTTTACAGATTATAGCATGTACTCGAAAAGATACCACTTTAGAAACTGCAGTGAACGTGAAAGCTTATAAACGTACGAAACGGCAAGGATTGCGTGAAGCTAGAGCTACCGAAAAATTAGAAAAACAACAGAAATTAGAAGCAGAACGTAAACGAAGACAGAAACATCAAGTAAGAGTTTTTTTAATTATATTTAAATTGTAAAATTTATGTCATTATATAGTATTATCTTTAGCAAGATTGTCATTGCGAATAAACGAATACACATTTATTTTTGCAGGAATTTCTTAGTTCTGTATTACAACATGGCAAAGACTTTAAAGAATTTCATCGCAATAATGTTGCAAAATTGGCTAGGCTTAACAAAGCAGTGCTTAACTATCATGCGAATGCTGAACGGGAGCAGAAGAAAGAACAAGAACGCATTGAGAAAGAGCGTATGCGTCGTCTTATGGCGGAAGACGAAGAGGGTTACAGAAAATTAATTGATCAAAAGAAGGATAAACGTTTAGCATTCTTGTTATCTCAAACCGATGAGTATATCAGTAATCTTACAGAAATGGTTAAGCAACATAAAATAGAACAAAAGAGAAAGCAAGTCGAAGAACAAAAGCGTAAGAAGGTAATATAAATTTAAACACTAGCTATTCTTTCATAATAAAATGCTTATAATATTGACGAAGTCTTATGATCGTGTAGAAAAAGAAGAAATTACAAGATGGTGAGAATGCTGAAGATGGCGGAGCCAATGATGATACTCGTATTGGTGTAATAGAAACATCCACTGGTCGCACATTAACTGGCGATGAAGCACCATTAATGAGTCAATTATCAGCATTTTTAGAAGCTCACCCCGGATGGGAGCCAATTGAATCAGATAGTGAGGAGGATGAAGACGATGATGAAGAAGAGAATGAGAGTGAGGATAAATCCGATAGTAAATATTCACACTTTAGATTTGTGTATACTAGGGTGATCCATCTTTATTCTTGAAGACAATTTTTTTTTCTAATTCTTTCCGCGGCACCCCTCAAAATTTGAGCTCCCTTATATTACACTTTTATCAATGTTGAGAGTGTAATATAACTCAAATGTTTAACGAGCTGTCGGCATGGGTTTCCATTGTTCGATCGAGCTGTAATTTAACAGGAATTATTTTTTGTGAATTAGAACCATTTTGAGATGCCGCGGAAAAAAATTCGAATGTTGAAAAAGATGGATCACCCTAGTGTGTACAGATCTTTTATACAGACTTAACTCATGAAATATTAATTAAATAGGCAAAGATAAATCAATGGGTGATTCTGAAGAAGAAAAAGCAAAGAAAACAATACATAAAGCGAAAGTGGAAGATGACGAATATAAAACAGAAGAACAAACATACTACAGTATTGCTCATACGGTTCATGAGGTTGTCACTGAACAAGCAAGTATTATGGTGAATGGAAAGTTGAAAGAATATCAAATAAAGGTATTTATTACTTTTAGTATTTTAGTTTAGTACTTTTTAAATAATTTTAGTTTTATAATATATTTTAAACATATATAAACTTACATTTCTCTATGACTGAAAAATCTTAATAAATGCTTTAGGGTCTGGAGTGGTTAGTGTCACTATTTAACAATAATCTAAATGGCATTCTGGCAGATGAAATGGGTCTCGGTAAAACAATTCAGACTATTGCTTTAGTAACATATCTTATGGAAAAGAAGAAAGTCAACGGTCCATTTCTCATCATTGTTCCTTTATCGTATGTTTCTTTCCTGTTTTAAAAAATATTACAAATGATTTATTTTTGAATGATAATGTTAATATATATTTTTAGAACATTATCAAATTGGGTTCTGGAATTTGAAAAATGGGCACCAAGTGTTGTCGTAGTGTCGTACAAAGGTTCTCCAGCTGGCAGAAGAACGATACAATCTCAGATGCGAGCTACAAAATTCAACGTCCTTTTAACAACTTATGAATATGTCATAAAAGATAAAGGTGTGTTAGCCAAATTGCAGTGGAAATATATGATCATTGATGAAGGACACAGAATGAAAAATCACCATTGCAAACTTACCCAAGTGCTAAATACACATTATTTGGCTCCTCATCGACTATTGTTAACTGGTACACCATTGCAAAATAAATTGCCAGAACTATGGGCTCTTTTGAATTTCTTGTTACCTTCAATCTTTAAATCCTGCAGTACATTCGAGCAGTGGTTCAATGCTCCTTTCGCAACCACTGGCGAGAAGGCAAGTATTTTGCATAAACATATTTTAATATAGCTCTATTTAACATTGTTACGATCTTTAGGTGGAGCTGAACGAAGAAGAAACTATTTTGATTATTCGTCGTTTGCATAAAGTATTGCGGCCTTTCTTATTGAGACGCTTGAAGAAAGAAGTAGAATCGCAATTACCTGATAAAGTGGAATATATTATCAAATGCGATATGTCTGGCCTACAGAAAGTTCTTTATAAGTACGTAAATATATCGTCTGTGTTTAATTTCATTATGAAATTAATTTGTATAAGCATAATACATAAACAAAAATTTTCTATTAGGCACATGCAAAGTAAAGGTGTACTACTGACGGACGGATCGGAAAAAGGAAAGCAAGGAAAAGGCGGTGCCAAAGCTCTTATGAATACAATCGTACAATTGAGAAAACTATGCAATCATCCATTTATGTTCCAAGCTATAGAAGAGAAATACTGCGAACATGTCGGCACGCAAGGTTCCGGTGTTATTACTGGGTATGTATCTCGACAGTTTTTGAACGCTTTTATATATGAAACATAAAATATTAAATTTTTATTTATTGTTATTAGGCCCGATCTATATCGTGCATCTGGGAAATTTGAACTTCTCGACCGTATTCTTCCTAAATTGAAGGCTACGAATCACAGAGTATTACTATTTTGCCAAATGACTCAATTAATGACAATTATGGAAGATTATTTAAGTTGGCGAGGATTTATGTATTTACGATTGGATGGTACAACGAAAGCAGAAGATAGAGGAGACTTATTAAAGAAATTTAACGATCCCGGTTCGGAATATTTTCTTTTCTTGCTATCCACACGTGCTGGTGGTCTTGGTTTAAATCTCCAAGCTGCTGATACAGTTATCATCTTTGACTCTGATTGGAATCCTCATCAGGTATGAGATATTAATATAGATTATAATAAACAATTAACATGATATTGAGAACTTGAAATTGATTTACATATATTTACAGGATTTACAAGCTCAAGACAGAGCACACAGAATCGGACAGAAGAACGAAGTGCGTGTACTCCGATTAATGACTGTTAATTCCGTTGAAGAGCGGATATTAGCGGCAGCTAGATATAAATTAAATATGGATGAGAAAGTTATTCAAGCTGGTATGTTCGATCAGAAATCCACTGGCTCTGAGCGACAGCAATTTCTTCAGAGTATTTTACATCAGGACGATGCTGATGATGAGGAAGAGAACGAAGTACCCGACGATGAAACCGTAAATCAAATGATTGCTAGGACAGAAGGTGAATTCGAAATATTCCAGAAATTAGATTTAGAACGGCGACGTGAGGAGGCCAAATTAGGTCCAAATCGCAAATCACGACTGCTAGAAGAAGCTGAGTTGCCCGATTGGTTGGTAAAGGATGACGATGAAGTGGAAAGATGGACCTATGAAGAGGACGAAGATAGATTCCTTGGAAGAGGTTCAAGGCAACGTAAAGAAGTTGATTATACAGATAGTTTAACCGAAAAAGAATGGTTGAAGGCAATTGATGATGATGGCGCCGAGTATGAAGAGGAAGAAGAAGATGATAAAAAGAAAAAGAAGACACGAAAACGTAAGAAGAAAGGCGAGGAAGACGATGAGCCTATGCCGAAGAAACGAAGAGGTGCCGGATCTTTGGTCGATCCGAAAATGAAACGGGCTATGAAAAAATTAATCACATTAGTTGTTAATTATACCGACAGTAGCGATGGCCGATTATTGAGTGAACCTTTTATGAAATTACCTTCACGAAGAGAATTACCAGACTATTATGAGATTATTAAGAAACCTTTAACTATTAATAAGTTATTGCAGAAAATCGAAGAGGGCAAAGTAAGTATTTACTACATCCTTTTTTGCTTTCTTTGGATATATGTCTATAATTTAATAATTTTATCTTTTCCACACAGTATGCTGATTTAGATGAACTTGAGAAAGATTTCATGCAACTTTGTAAAAACGCTCAAATTTATAACGAAGAAGCATCACTAATTCACGAAGATTCGATAGTGTTACAATCCGTTTTTACAAATGCGCGTCAGCGTCTTGAAGAGGAAGGTAATAATTCCGATGGAGATGATAAAGGTATAAATATTTTGATAACAAAATTTTGATAACGAAATTTTTGATGACTAATTTTAGCCTTTTACGGATGTTATCTTCAAAGATACCAGAAGGTTTGCGAGTTATTGCCATGTTTTCATCCATTGTTAATGTCAACTTTTCATGAACCTTGCTGTTCACTTCATCAGGGTGAGAAGCGCAGATATCAGTGCGCTCCTCGCTCTGAAGTGAACGGTAAGGTTCATGAAACGTTGGCATTAACAATGGATGAAAACATGGCAATAACCCGCAAACTTCCTAGTATTTTTGAGTATAAATATTTTATTATTATTATATAATTATTCAGTGAACTAAAATTTATTAAAATTTTCTTTTAAAGCTTTTTTCACGTATTTTTTATTACACAGATGGCGAAGATGGCTCGGATGCGGATTCTAGTGTAAGAATGAAAATTAAACTAAAAGGAAGAAAAAGTGAAGGAAGAGGCGGTCGTAGAAAGAGAGTTACTAAAAAATATATATCTGACGATGATGATGATGCTGATGATAATTAAGAAGCATTGTATTGCTTCTTGTAAAAGTTATTGAAAACGTAATTTAAGTATTTAATCGAATAATTTCAAATATGTTATATCTTAAATAGTAGAATCTTATAAAAGTACAACCAAGAATTGTATGTATGCCACTTGATTATAGCAGTGAAGCACTGCTATATTACTGTAAACTTCCAATGTGTTGTTAACTTTTATAATTAGTGAACTTATTGATAAATTGACAAATGTTATCGTAAGTCTATCTAGATATATTGTATCTTAATACTGTAGAAACAGACATGATGTGTGGTAATTTTTATTTCAGATAAATTTGCGAGTAGTAAACAGCTATGACATATTGTACAGAAAAAAGATTAGCATTAAGATTTATTTCGGATATTGTTTCAATCTCTCTATTTTTATGAAGTCTGATTGAATATTATATTTGAACTCCAATTGCTAGGTGTTATTTCGAGTTCGCGTTTTTTGGATCATGGCACACAAAAAACTTAAGGTAGTAAGACGTAAGAGGTAAGGAAATCAACATGTTGAATTGGCTACTGCTTACGTTATGGCCTTACGGACTCTATTGTGATTGGTCAATTCGCTTACTGCTTACATTTTACTGTTTAAGTTTTTTGTATGCCAAAGCCCTTTATCTCACTATTAAGGGTAGCGTAGATTTGGATGCGTTACTCTATGCCTCGCCGCAGTATAATATATGTTAGATAACTTTATAAGTGATTACAGACATATGCAGTATGTAAAGAAATTTTTAGTTTGCTGAAACGTATCATGTAATCCTTTTACAAACATTTTGCAACAGTTATGAGTTTATTGAGGATGTTATTCAATTATTCACAGACCAATAATTTATTATCATTGGCACTGTTATCAATCTACATTTTAATTTTTAAATCTGTGTCCCGCATTTAGACGTGTCATTATAAAATTTGACCGCGTAAATATTATGATATAGTATACAATATATATTATATATACATGTATATGTATTATGTAT
>NW_017306160.1:1941355-1944329 GCF_001594115.1 Trachymyrmex septentrionalis
TATATATATATATATATATTCACATTCATGTTTATTTACATATATTTACATATAATTACTTTTTTAAATAAATTAACAAAAGGAAAATTATAAACAGAAATTAAATTTTTTATCTGTTTATGATTTTTTATATTTAAATTTGATAAACTTAAAAATATTTAAATAACAATTTTTTAATTCAAAAACATCAATTTTACCATAATTTTGTTATGGAACTTTTTTTTTCAATTACATAGTTGCTTTTGGAATAAATTCATTAGCATATAATACATTATTATATAGATCAGCACCGTATCGTATTACTAATTAATACTGTCGACAAGTTTTACTATAAGTAATTTAATTGCTAAATGCAAAAGTCTCTCTTTTGTTATGTGACTTTAGATCTGTCCTCTGTGGCTGAATTCCTATATACTTTTGGAATTTAAAGTAAGATATGTTTGATATTTGGCAAAAGCCAAATTTGGCAAGAAAGAGAGTTCTAGTGTAGTCTAGTGCAGGAATAAAAAACGGACATTTTGATTTTCTTATTTCTTATGTTTGTCAGATTTGATTATCATTTATTTTTTTGCGGCAAAATATAACGGCTATTACTTGTCAACTTTAGAAGAGGATCGCAGTGACCGATGCAGCGAATTCTGTATATAATTGCCACGTGATAATGATTTTAAATATTATACAATACGTATCTTTGATATAATATATTCATTTTATTAATGATGAATATATTGTATGATAGCTACAATATGATATATCATGATATATTTATACTAGAATTCAATTTTTTGATTGTTTAGGGGTTAAGGTAAGCCATTATAATAACGAATTTCTTCAAGGTTTATAGTAACAACAGTAAATGTAATTCTTCTATACTCAAATGTAACATATAATCGAAAAGTATTCATAAAATAAATTATAGTGTACTGAATCAGCTGAATATTAGGTATAAGTAAATGATGCGTGAATAAAGGGTAAGATTGTGAAAAGCAGATAAAATCTTACAAGTTACAATTTCTTTATGTGAATTGAAAATTATTCTTTCTCTAAATAAAAGATTACACTCTTTATATAAGCTCGCTTCTTGATTTGATTTAGTTCAATTAATAATTGATTTTAACAAATTTTTATTTCTAGATCTTTAAAATAATATTTTTGTTTGCTGAAGACAAAAATTGTATATAGATATTACATAAACATATAATTTATAACGACATTAATTGATTTAATTTATAACAAAATGTCGTTTATAAACAAATATATCTAAAAAAAAAAAAGGAAATGCCAACAGTACACGGTGTTTTCAAACGGTCATCCACTGTACTAACGAACTTGTGCGTTCAATGTGGTATGACCGTTGAAGAAATCATTTTTCTTGTGAAAAGATAATATATATATAGTTCTTTATTAAATTTCAATATTATGTTTATTATATTTTTTAATACTTATATATATCTATTTACTATTATTAATATTAATATAATAGATATTAAATATATTAACATAATTAACTAAAATAATAATATGTACAATTACATATATTGTTGATACACATTATTATTTTGATTAATTATATAATTATATAATAGATAATGTATAATAATAATATAAAATAAATGAAGGCTGCATAAAATAAATAAATTTCAAAAAAAAAAAAAAAAAAAACGCAGTATTTTAAAACGGTATTTTAAAATCTATTTAAGTATTAACTATACCCAATCAGTTTGATTGACGACAGTGTTATCTTGTGTGTAAAATAGACACATATTTCTTCATCAAATTTTTATTTCATAATTAATGAAAGACAATATTTATATATCATATTTGTACTGAATTATAATTCTCACGTTTTAAAATTGCAAATTTTTAAATAACAGAAGATAGAACATTTTTGAAAATTCTCGATGTCTGGTTTTTTCATAGCTCACTAATTTTTAACATATCAAATCACATCTTAGTAATTAAATCATAAATAAAATTTTTCCTAAAGTCTAATTGCTTTGGAGCTCAATTTGGTGAAGAAACCGTTTATCGTCATCTATATTCTAATAGTATTTATAATCTCGTATTACAGATATCAATTATTCGATACTATTGGTAAAGAAAAGTCATACCGATTTTACCGTCTGAAATTTAACTTGATTACTTATTTAACATTTTGTTTGATATATAGAGAGACTCGCAATTTAATTAAATGTCAGTCACGTAGCAAACGAAACCGGTATTTTTCTTCCTAAAGAGAAGATACAGCTTACTTTTTTCCACGAGATGAGAATATCATATTGCGCTCTATTGAGTTTGAACGCAAGAAGGAAGAGGGACATTTAAAAAGCGGCGAGACAGTGGCAAGCGTCGTTGCTTGTTGGCCTTTGACCTGACGTGTCTGGCGAGCTAGAACCGTTGCTTGTCGCAAGCGTCGCAGATCCTATGCGCGCCTGTTGGTGGCAATTTCAGCTCTGTTTTGAATTTAGATGGAATTTAAGCAAGCTGTTACGGTCCAGTCGCCTTCTCCGCTATATTCTCATTCGCATATTTATTCGTAACATGTATGTATATATGTGTCCATATTTGACAGATACTATTTTTTTATAGGCCATGAACTAAAGATTTGATGACGAATTTTCATTTTTTATAAGGAGACGAATTATTATTATTTTTTTTAATAAGGAGACGCTGGCGTCTCAACGTGTTGAACGTACATATGTACAAGTTCTCGATTTCTTAAATCAAGTTGGACGATGCGATTTATATATATATAATACTTACATAAATTGGTAATTGTTTGAGAACACAATTATTTTTTTTTAATTTGTTATTTTATGTGATTTTTATTTTAATTTTACTTTATTTTTTATTTTATATATATCATATTAATGAATTATATTAATATCTAATTATTAATATATAAAAAATAACAAATAATATGGATATAATATAAATAATAGAGATGTAATACTAACATATAATTTAAATTATA
>NW_017306160.1:1944429-1950335 GCF_001594115.1 Trachymyrmex septentrionalis
AGTCTTATCAAGAATAAAAAATCAAAATATCGAACCTATTTGAATTAACAGTGTGAATAGATCTTGTTATATTTAATTTTTCTTAAATTGCTATTCAATTATATTTTTTAAATTTATATATTTTTTCCTCTTTCGAAGAAGATATTATTTTTAGCCTAGCCACGCAAACGCTTCGTATAAAAATATCGTATAATGAATTTAATACGTTCTGCTATATGCTATTTGTTGTTTTGCCTGAATGAGCTTTCCTTCTTGGAGAGAAGTCGAAAGGATGTGGAGAACGGCGACGGTGGAAGGGAATAAATTGCTACCGCGTCTGATCGTATATAAAGCTTACCTCCTTGAATGGTTACTACTCGTGATTCGGCCCGATATCTCGTGGCATGCCATACGGGAAATGAGAAGAATGAAGAAGAGAGGGTGAACTCGTGCGTCATCGTTATTTTCTCTTTTCGTTCTCGCGTATGGCGATCAATTGCGGATGAAGTGGCAGAAATTCGCGCGTGACGGCGGTACACTAGAACGATTTAGAAACATATCGATCCTTTTTCGAGATCTCTTGTAATTGTCAAAATAAAATTAATGTGATGTAAAAAAAAAAATTCAAGAAGCAAAGGAAGAAAACTGTTAAATAATAAATTATAATAATAATTAATAAAGAAAGAAAAAAAGTCAATATTAATGTTTCATATAAAAATTCAAGATTGCATGTGAAAATGACAATGCTAACATCGAGCTTATGTTTTTTGTCATTGCCATTTATTTTTACTCCATCACGTTTTTCTATCGGCACTTTTAAAACTTTGAAAAATACTGCTTGTTTTTAGTGTGCATTACTATCACCACAGAATATCGCTTGCTATGCCAGCTTTTTTTTTCTCTTTGAAGGTGAACTAAGTGATGTACACGTCGCGGTATACGAAGCTTCAGGCGGAAACACAAATACAGGCGCTGTACAAAATCAATAGTTGTATACTACGATACACATATAGTCGGGAGCGATTCGAAGGATACGCTGTCCGTGCACCCAGAAACGATGAACAGTATCATTTTCTCGTTACGACGATTGAGAGCGCGAAAGTTCCTCTAAAGTGAGGTTTAAGCGAGATAGAAGGCATTTGTCTTCTTTCACGATAATATCGAAGTGGTTGCGATTGCGAATCGCGTTGTTATAAATGATCACGATAATATGTTTTTACGATAGTATGATTTCGATTTTAGCTTTATTTTTAACAAAAGTATAAAGTCTTTTTATTTTTTTAGCTGCTAGCAAGAAGAATAATTAAATTATTTAATAATTGAGTTTAGGAGTTTTGTTTAGAATATGTATTTTTAATTAATTTTGTATATAATATTCATATATTTACGTTTTATACATTGCTATTTATAGAAAATAATTTGTTTAAATAATTGACAATTTGGGTAAAACAGTGTACAATGATTTTAACTATCTCTTCTCTCATAAGAAAACTAATTGTATGCACATAAATTATTAATGCATTTCGTTGATAACAATTCAACGCATCTGTTAAAGTTTTGATTTTTAAATTATGGAGTTATGTGGAATGTAAGATAGTACAATTTTTATGGTTTGCATTTATAAAAAATATTCCTTTGACATTTCATTATATAATTTCTTTTTTTCTGAATTGAAAAATGTCTCCAAGAGAAGAGGAAATACGTTTGCGTTTAATGAATTATCTTCCATGTGTATTTTTGTCTTATACTTTTTATTTTATCACATATACAGTATACTGGGTATTGTATATTTTTAACTGTTTTACCGTGTTACGCGATATTGAAGCAACGCTTATTCAAATGCAATTAAACGCGCAAAAGTACGTCGGTTGGAACAAATGTCCCGCTTGAAGCAAATGATGTTCCAGGAAATGAATAGCAATCACGATAACTTCTAGTTGGAAATTCATTATTGTTGCGAAAAAATCGCAGCCGGGCAATAATACGCGTTCGGCTTTTCGATTGCGCTAGGCACTTAATGACGTTGCTCTAGATTGATATCAAGTAATTATCGTTCACGTGATAAAGCACCATTTCCCGGAATCCCCCGTACCCTCTTCTCCCTCGGAAATAATATAGCCTGGGCGTAAAATACGGGATATCCCGCTCCTGACATTACAAATCGCTCCGCCGCCAACTTTCCGATGATTTATGCAACCGCGCGATGACTGATGAGCCTCTTTATCAGATAAATGTACTACCGTCCCGCGACGATCAAGTCTTCACATATTTGCTGCAACTTCCATATTTTACGTGCTCTCATTTATTCTTAGAGCTTAAGCTATGACGATGGGCAAGCTTCTTCTCAAAACTCTTCTCTGTTTCTAACAGAGCGACAATGCACAGTGTCAGTAACATTGTACAGGGTGTCTCAAACTTTTGAATACATCGTTTATGGGCAGATAGAGCAGATTAAACTGAGTCGAAAAATCCTCTACTATTTTGCAATTTTTATAATTTTTTTTTAATTACCCAATAAGCAGAATGTTTAAAATCGACGCACAAGACAATATTAAGTTCAAGAAATCTTTAAGAAACATCTGTAAAATATTTGATTAAAGGCTTTGAAAAATATCTTAAAGTTGTCTTATGCGTCGATTTTACTAGTTTATTCGGCAATTCTTAAAAATTAATATCTTTTTAACTATTGCAAAAATTACAAAATGGTAGAGAATTTTCAAAAAATTTCTTTTTAAAAGAAACACCCTGTATTTGCCCTGTGTATGTGTGTCAAAAATTTGAGATAGCATTACCTAAAGTATGCTGCTCTATTAAAAAATATTTGGTGTATCATGTCTTTTCTGTGTTTATATATGTACGTAAATGTATGTAATTCACAGAATAACAATCGAGAAGTTGTTGAAACTGTACAGTTGTTACTTCATAATGGATTAGATACATAATTATAACAGGGAATTATTTACAGTTATTTTATAGTAAACAATATAAAAATTAATTAAACATGAATTAAATAATACTGTGCAAAAAATTATCATTTTTATTTCACGTGTAATGCAAACAGACGTGTTAAATTTCATTCTGTTTATTCATATTATGTAGACATTTTATTTAATTAACAACTTCTATTGTCACTATGTAATAGGATAAACGAAAAGATTCTGGTTTGAATGTTTAATTTCTCATAACGCGATATCATTTATAAAAATATCGCATTTCCTCGAAATAATAATATTCTCCTATAGTATTCAGCTAAAGCTTAAAGAAATCGTACTGTACGCTTTTAAAGCTGATAGTCTCTGCGTTGCCCGTAACGAGAAGCTATCTGCAGTAATGTCAAAGTAATCCATGTAACTGCGATTGCGAAGTGTTGCGACCACCTCGTTACGTGCGCAATGCGGGCGCACAACTTGCGCAACCGCGCAATATTACATAATTATCACGCGGAAGATTTTGGCTCGCGTTCCAACTGCAGATACACGGCAACGAGATTACCGCCATAACACTTTATCCATTAATGAAGTGGCCGATCGATCCGCGCTATCTCCGCGACTCGTACATCCTGCGGTTGTAGGATATTTCTCAAATATCTCCTCCTCTCGTATATTCGCGTTTTTTACTGTTTATCCGCAACCATAACTCAATGCCGCGACATATCAAATCCTGTTTTAATGCTCCCACATGTTTCATAGTACGCTTCCCCGATCTCTGCGCATTTACTTTTTTTATCGTATTCGCAGTTCATTTGTAACATATTTTTGTATAATACACTTTTCTGCAAAAAATATAATAAAAGTTTTAAATGATTGAAATGTCTCGAATCTCGAATCTGACAATGTTATCGTGCGTATGTGTGTGTTTGTAAATCCTTTGATAATTAATTATTAAGAACATTATATAAAGTATTATTGCAATTCATTAAGTAAAACGAAAGCTATTCTGTTTTCTAAGATTCAAAAGCTTCTAAAGTTGAATTAACTAATATTGCTAAAGTGTCATTTTTCCTAAATATTTCATCTTTTCTCGACGCTAGAGCTTTGATTTGACATCCACAAAATTACCACGGCGCTGTTTTAATCTATCGATCGACCGGTCAAACTTCAATTCCAATTGCGACTTTGAGCGCTCAATATAGGTATATGATACTATAAGTAAATGTGTACTATTTTCATTTTGTTGATATTACAGTTCAAGAGAGAAAAATAGCCACCTATCACACCGCGAGCGGTCTCGAGGTTCGGGTTTGAAGAAGATAACTGATTGGGGATGGAAGGGTGAAAATAGTTCGCAAACGCAATTAAATCGAGCTATTTCACTTCGCACAGCTCGTCCCCGTTTCCGACCACTTTTGCGGTCGAAATTTAAATCAATTTCATCCTCGTTCTCTTCTTGTCCCCCTATTTATCTGTCTCACTCTCTCTCTCTCAGAGAGATCTCCGATGCGCATAGTGGGATATCCATTTGCTATCGCGCGGTTAACTTTTAACAATGTTGCCATTGTACATATTGTTTCGTATCCGCGACTCGGAGTGGAGCTCGACACAAAGCGATGCGTATCCCGTGGCGGATAAAGCGAGCGTGCCTTCGGGGATGTTATTTCTGTTACGTTACTCGAATACACTCGTTTGCGTGTACTCGAGAACACCAGGGCACATTGCTTTATATAACCTCGCATGGCGACATTCGACATCCGCTTTTCAACGCGATTTGTACAGCGGGGTACATAATCGTTCCGGGATGTCACATCGCGCCGTCACTAATAGCGATGTTAATGGCTTTAATCTTGTCCTATGAATCACACAACGTACATTATACATCAACCGAGATCTGCTGTATTATAATGTCATTAAAGAGAAAACCGTTTAGTTAATTTCTAGCAAACCGTCAATTCTTCTTTAAAGAATCGCTCTGCATTAATGAAGAAAATCTCTTGCTTTTCGTTAATGTATTATAATAAAATAATCTCTTTGAAGCTTTATTTATTTATTTTATTGTATTCTATGTTCTTATACATATTATCATATAAACATATAATATGTTTCTAAAAATAAATACAATATTTTAGAAATATATATAAAATATGATATTTACTTATAAATATAGAAATATATTGATACGGTGAATTTTTAGATGTTTTTTGTTAAAGTTGCGTTATATTTGCTTCACGTATTCCTTGCAGATTTAACTGATTTCCCTCGTTATGAAAGGAATCGTTCGAGTTTATGCTCGAACATTCAACGCTAACGATTGGATCGGACCCCTTCTTCGAAACTTACTTGGCTACTTGGATCTAGAGATCAGAAGTTGAGCAGAGCGAAGGAAGAAGGTGAGGAAATTACGTGTCAGCTTGCCGTCAAAGATTTTGCTCACGCGAACGAAGCGTAAGATCCTTGGTACCATGTGTACACGGCTTTCGGATTCGTCTACGTCATTATTAGTCGCGGTTGCGATACGTTTTGTACCGTCCTCTGCTAGTGAAATGTTATTAAAATATCAATAAATCGTCAGCGTTTAGCATTAACGTAATTAAATCAGAATATCAGAGACATTTATTATTCACAGAAAGAAGAGAAATTTATAGGAATTTTGAATTCCAAATCAATCATTGTTTAAAAATCGATATCCTATTATTTCATCTAGCTGAGCTATAATTGAATAAGACTACAATTTCCGATAATAAACACATGAGTTATACAAAAAATTGGAAATAGTAGAAATTAGAAATAGATCTTGCTACTTTAAAATGATATCTTCTCTAATTGTTCTTCCTTGACATACTAAAAAGAAAATTCCATTTGTACGATGTGTCATGAATGGAAATGCACACCATTTCGGTCGGTCAGCGTATAGCGTCGCTTCGACCAAATTTTAACTAATTTCTCCATTATGTCCTTTTATGGGGGAGCGCGGTGTCACAGATCGTTGTCACG
>NW_017306160.1:1950435-1953335 GCF_001594115.1 Trachymyrmex septentrionalis
TCAAATTTTAACTAATTTCTCCATTATGTCCTTTTATGGGTGAGCGCGGTGTCACAGATCGTTGTCACGCATGAATTTCGCACTGGGTACGAACAATGTAATTGAACCGTGCACTTCCGGATACACGCCCGACAGAATACAACTGGCCAATCGTTCCAGCATGTGTGTATACATTACATACATTGCGTTAGGCTGCCCTTCGAGGTGCGCAGCTCACATGATCGCTATGCATATTTACTTATTTGCATATCCTCTTTGTCCATCACGCACGTTGGTCACTTGCATAAGTACATCTATGGCAATTATTTCAATTTTCCCGTGTACAGGAATGTTTGCAGCAATTTGGTTCCGTCTTTCTTCGGAATTGTCCCTTTCCGATTGGACGAATGTATTACTTAGTAAACACAAAAGTAACAGTAGCATACGTAATAATAATTTTGCACCCAACAACGTAACTGTTACGTAAAATATGTATCGTGTTACATTTATATTGTTGAACGTGAAATTCTAACATTAATGTTATGTTACTGTTAGTGTTTACTGCTTTCTAAATTTGTGAAAGTGAAATCTCATTCTAAAAAGTGACAATTAAATCAATTAATTTCTTAAAAAAAAATGGCTCAATTTAGGAGTGAGATTTCACTCTTTAGAAAGAGATTCACTTTAAAGGTTTTAGAGAATGATTTATTGCGAAATATGAATATTTTTAAGATGTTCTTTGATTTAACTTGCATTCGAATAAATAATCGTAAATTATATATATAAATTATTCAATTCGGGATTTGTATAATTTCTCTTTCTGAAAAGATTTCAGTCTCAAATTTCCAGTCTTATTTCTTATTATTTCACGTGTTCCGTTCTTTTCTGATAAAACGAGATATTTTGGTGAACGTCGCAGTTATCCTTGCTGCTCTGAGATTTGCTTCTGTAAATAATGCAGACTTCAGCGATTGACAGATTGAAGAAACGCAACCTATGAAAAATTCAAATCGCGGTCACGTAGCGCGGTATTAATATTTCCTTCGATCATCCATTCGTAATGGGACAGAATCACGAAAATCGAAAGCGCAAAAAGCTGTTTGCAGAGCCGATTCGTAGAATGCGACATTGAATTGAATCCTCTTTCCCTAGAGTCTTTAAAAAAAAACATCCAAAAATATTACGCGAGATATTAAAAAAAAAAAATGCTCATCACCCAGGGAATTGATGCGAGCTCTCGTCGATATTTACAGGTGCATGAAAGCCATGTGCATATTTAATTCCGCTGGTCGACGTAGGCACTTTGCGAACGCGTAACCACGTCGACGTGCAGATGGACGAGTATTTCTGTCAATTTACGCCCGTACGTTTCGCTTTGCGTGCGTCATCGCGTTGTCAGCTAGCCGGGTAGAATCAGCGGGTGTGCAGATAGATAATCATTCCACCGCTCGAGTATTAGCCAGCTGCGCGAGATAATTCGACTGCCCATATAATCTTCCTTCCGGATTCAAGCCATATCGGTTTATGCTTCGGCGTGTTCTCCGACCAAAAGAAACATTTTGCTCCAATAATCCTGTTCATGTCCCATACGAAGAAATTCAATTTAATATACTGATCAACTCAATACTGAAAATTACTTATTTTGAGTATTAAAAAAGCATTAAACAACAATGCTTTTATTTTCGAAACAAATAATTAATCACTACTTACCAAAGTTAAATTTCTGTAGGGTAGATATCATAGCGATAGGATTGACAGAAAACTAAACAGCAGCGTAGTCTTTTCTCAAAATGCAAATTAGTTACATTTTTCAGTAATACAAGGATAATTTTGTTTGTATGTTACAAATGAAAATGTTTATAGTTATGTCAAATGATATGACGAAAACTCTATTAAGAAATGTCTTTTGAAAATAGACATTCTGTAATCACTCGTCTATGAAAAGATATTTTCTTTTATACGATGCTGGTATTTTTCCAACGAATGTATTTCTCTTTCAACCTTTGTCTCTTTAAACTTCGGACTAGCGAGAGAGCCGTTCAAAAACTAATTGTCGCGTTTCCCCGGATGAGAGAAAAAGAAGCCAGCGAGATTAAACGAACGGGCTCGATCTGGCTAGGATTGGTCGACGGAGTCCCGTCACTGAATAAAAAAATCGACATCCGGCTGTACGCATGGCAGCTTAATTACTAGTTCCATGTTGGAGTGCGAAATTGTCAATTACTGTGAAGACACGTGGACAGGAACCGTCGGACCACAAATTAACGTGAACGTGCACAATACACCCAATATTCTGACATATTGATTGCGATTTTTTCCTTGAGACATATCGCTCGTGTGGAAAATCAATGAATATGTATGCTGGGAAAATTTTTGCTAAAGTAAATTTCAGCGATTTAAAAACTGGTACCTTTTATCTCATTTATCTTTTGATATTTTTTAATTTCATTTATTTTATAAAAAATATTAATTTTTAAATTGGTGACATATATTTCGATAATAATATTTTGTTCAGAACAGAATTATTATTAAAATTATCATATAATAATGTCCTGAAGAAAAACATGCTGAAAAATAATCGTTAAAATTTTTTTGTAAGTAATTATAAATATCATTAGTCGAGCTTAATTATTAGAGCTAATATTTAAATTTTAAATTTTAGTATAAATCTTATTTGCGCGATAAACGATATTATTGCCACGTGTGATCTCGCCACGTATCTCTCATAAGAAAATATTTTAAGTACTTGGATTTTTATACAGAAAAATATTGTTCTACGTATCTGTTTTTACTGATATAATTTCGAAATTTTAATTTTCTCTTATGAAAGAGAGTTCATAGCGATCTATTTCTCAATCATGTATACAGTTTTGAGGATATGAAGTTTCAGTCTCGTAGAATATAGAAACGTCGAAATGTGT
>NW_017306160.1:1953435-1954548 GCF_001594115.1 Trachymyrmex septentrionalis
ATATAATTTTATATAATTATATATAAAACATTTTTTCCCGAGTATATATGGACATATATTTATATACAGCATTAGTCGATACTTCATCAGTTGTGTTGACATAAAGCTATTGAAATAAAGCAAAAAATATTATAATGCATTATTCTTTAGATATGGAGGCCTAATCAGCAACTATTGTGCAACGATCAAAATCAACAATATCGAATCTCCTTTTTAATGAAACTTTCTTAATGCGCTTTATTGAATTTTATTTCCGGATAAAGTGAATAAATGGATAAGTGAATTGAAAAAAACTTTTATACTCTGTAATTACATCAGTCTTATCCTTTAAAAGTTACAGTAAAGCGATGGAACAAACCGACAAATCTCAATCTAAAAATGATAAAGAGTCGCAATTTTATATACAGTAATGTTTTGGATACAGAGAGAGAGAGAGAGAGAGAGAGAGAGAGAGAGAGAGAGAGAGAGAAACTGTAAAATCCACTGAATCTATTTCAGTTTAGCAAATTGATAAATATTATCCGATGAGATAGTGTCATTTCCTAAGAGGATAGAATTTCCGATTGCTTTGATAATAGAAGGCGCGGTATAAATATAGACTGATGTGATTTACGATACTGGCTCGCATAATTTTAGCATAAAGTTCCGTGCTGACATTTTACGCTTTATCGATTAGCGGCATTGTCTATAATGGGATAACATTGATTCTACATGGGGATGTCACGTAACACAATATTGCACGGGGTATATATGCCAATCGATATGAGATTAATAGATTCGCGTTTCTCATACGTGATGATATTACTATGGTCGTAAAGGATTCCAGCAATATATTCCCGAGCGTAACTAAATAGAATATAATAGAGGATATCTTCAGATTCGATATGATATTGGAATACGGGAATTTTGCATTGTGAAGTGTAAATGAATATTAAGCCAATATTAGTCATAATATTGCGGCAAACAAAACCCTTAAGGCTGTTATCATCGGCAAATATATATACGCGAAATCGCTAGAGGCCACCTTGATATTAACATAACGATGTCGTGTGTAGATATTGCAGTTGGGACGATATCTATTTTGCGTATCTGCGATCATTGTACTCATTAACA
>NW_017306160.1:1954648-1972607 GCF_001594115.1 Trachymyrmex septentrionalis
CCAGCTGGGATCTGGGACGATATCTATTTTGCGTATCTGCGATCATTGTACTCATTAACATAGAAATTAATGCTGGAGCTTATTCGTGATAACATTTTATATTACGTTTATTATAGCTGCTCGTTTGTCTGAGTATCTCAGTTTGTGTAATCCGGGAGGAATGAGAAAGATAAACTGAATAAATTAATAAAACATACATTTTAAACTAAGCTGCATTAATTAACATTTTATAATTGTCAGCTTAACTGCTCGTACAAATATAAAATATAATCCTTACTGTTAATCGATCCAAAAGCCATAATTCTTTAAATGTAGATTTTGTCATTTTTTGAAGCTTTTATGGAAATTACTCACTTAAAATATTTTTCATATGAAACCACCGACTGGCGTGGTAATGTTACTTAAAATTCTTGCAAAACTCCCATTTTCCGGATGATATATGCGAGTCATAAAACGATAAAAAAATCTAGGGTACCGTTGGGAATCGCGCTTTATAACGATTTTGTGTAAAAAAAAGTTTAAGCCATACACAGCCGCCATTAGAAAAAAAAGCAAATACGAGAGAGAGGGAGACATGGAATTAAATGTGAAAATTCGTCTCTCGCGGTAGCCGGTTAAGTGCCCTGTGAAGGGCTGTTTGAGGGAGAGGGAGCAGCCTTTTTCTTCCATTTTCTCCCTCTACGTAGTACTTATTCGATATCTACAAAACTTTTCGTCCCTCCAGTGAGTGAAGAAGTGCACTCACCGCCGTTTCATCGCTCATAACCACACGCCATTTTGCGCCGGTGGGAAAATCCCGCGGAAAACTTTGCCGAGTCCTTCATCTAGTTAGGAGTCGCAACCACCGCACCGTACTGCTCGCGCTCATCCTTTTGATTAAATTTATCGGACGGTCGTCCAACTTTTCAATCGATTGTTACGTCGAACTTAATTAGCTCCAGGTGGTCGAACGTTGAAGTGAGAAACAAGAATTAAATTAAATAGCCTAAAATACGCTGTGGATTTTCTTCTTTAAAGTATACTACAATATTATATGTGACATATGTACTCGTAAAGTAAATCTTTGAAGATAGGAAATATAAAATATCAAGAACATATATCAAAGACATCTAATTTCTTACTTGTTCAATTAATTATTTTTAATGAGAACAAGCAAAATTGTTGTTGTTTAAGAAAGTAATTGTTGATAGATTTTGCAATATTACATGAAAAAAATGATGTTGCTAAAAAATTTAAAAATTTAGCTAAAAATACATTTAAAAATAATTTTGTTGGCCTATCAAAAATTATTGTTTACAACATTCAAATATTACAAGCAATTCGAATGCAAAAGTTTTTAAATTCTAGTAGCCAGATTGTATCCTAAATAATTATTTTGATAATGTAACAGAATTATTTTCAAATATATCTAATTAAATTTTTAGATATTTTAACAAAACCATTCTTTCTATGTAATTTTATGATATTGCCGATACTGATATTATTGATATTATAAAGTTTTATCTAATCTGTGATCTGCAAAATGTCGTCGGACATAGAATAGGTTCTCTTGCTACTTTCAAAGATATATAACATATGCTGACACGTGTGATAACAATAATCTTACGTATCTACAGAATCATATAAAGAAAGAATTTTATCTACGGTGCTGATGGACGAACTTTATATTAGAAAAGTTTTTACGTCTTTTACTGGTTTTTTATTGGTCAAAAACAGTTCTTATTCTCTTCTCTAGACTGCTCAACTGTGGTGTGTCGTAATTTGTAATCGTGTCAACTTGTGTGTCTGCGAATACAGATATATCTTAATATTATCTGTAAATATTTTTCTACTCCAAACTAAAAGAAAGAATGTTTGTTGACATTAATTGATTTATAATTAATTAAAAATTAAAACAATTTGATTTTATACATATAAAATCTTTACTTATTTATATATTTTTTAAATAGGACGACATTACCATATATGAAATTCATGTTACTTTGTTCTATTTAATATCTATCTGCTGCAATTCGTTTTATCATTAATTTTTTATTATATGTCTATAAAACGTGAAATTTTCTCTCTCTCGATTAGAAAAAAAATTTTGCTAAGGTAAAGGATTGAAGTTTGCGAAATTATGTTTGAAGTTAACCACAATGAAATCCTCTTTCGCGACTCGTGTAATCCTGCGAAGTGTGCGATCTTTCCTTATTCCTTGAAGTAGAAAAGCTACTGATTCGCCTGGTCATGGAGTTCGACATTATTACGCGGGTATTAAATTTGCTGCGAATGTGTGGCGCGGAAGATGCGCGAGCATAATTTTCATTCTCGGGGGAATCTGCAGTCACCAACTTCTAACGAGTTGGCCAAAGTTATATTCTTTTATTTTGTGATAATTAAAGTTCACAGAAACTTATGATACCATCTGCAAACCTCTGTCAAACCGAGCGAAGAAATCCAGCCACGACTTACTCGAATGACAGGCGTGTAATCGCGTTTTCCTCCTTTACTACAACTTCGATGCATTTCGTGCTCGAGTTGATCGATAAAAGCACAGGGCTATATGAAGTTCATATACTGCCAAAATTGCAATGAATTATCCTTGCATAGAAAAACGATCTTTAATAAATTAATTTTTTATTTTTATTAATTTTTTAAATACTTATCTTTCGATTTTTAAGATGACTTCCGATGTTTACGATGTATGATACATTATATTCTTTTTTACTTAATAATTAGTATTTATTATTTTATAATTCTATATTTTATATTATATGACTTTGCTTCAGAATAATTCAACTACACATAAGCTATAAATTATAAATTGTAACTCATAAATAATGTATTGTAACATATAAATTATAATATATACATTTTTTATCTATAATATTTACTTTATTTTATATCACATTCTATTGTCATTTAAATCTTCATATTTTTATATTTAACTCATTCTGATTAATTATACCTATTTTTATATTTCTTCCCTTATTTCTTTTTTTTTTATCTCTATTGTTTTTTCATCTTTTATTACTTCTAAACCTTTTTCTTCTTCAGATGTTTAATGCATTTTAATAATGGTAGTGGACCGAGAAAAGTAATAACTTGTATATAAAATACGAATAAAAATTTGTGTAATAAAATGAAAATGTATGAAATGTTTAGCTAACAGTTCACTCTTCAAAATAATATACTCTTTTTCTGCACTTGCGGTACAATTAATTGTAAGATAATAATTTTTCGAATCTATTACTGCAGATGTATGAAAGCCTACGTATAGCAATTTAAATAAAAACCAATAAAGAGAGTCGGTTGAAATAGTTGTTATCGAATTTTTTTATTGCGAAAAATATTTACACAATAAAATTTTATCGAGAAAATTGGAAGAGAAATACGAGGGAGATTTTTCTGCTATGTGAATAGAATTCGAAATTTTGCAAGAATGCTGTTTAAAAATAAATTTATCTTCGAGAAATAAGAGTTGAAGATATTATATTGAAACTAATTATATAAATATTTGTTTAACATTTTTATATAAATTGCTAAAATCGAAGATCATTTTAATTTTTCCCTTCCCAAATTGTCACGTTAAAGCGTTTAATTTTTTCAATTAACGGTACACGCACAAATAGTTGTATATTGTGATTGCGGGGCAATCAAAATCAATGAAACCGCTTCTTCTGAATAAGTAAGGAAGTGATTGCAGCCCTCTCGTTTTCTTTCGCGTCGGCAGAGGGAAAATGTGGAAAGCTTCCTTTCAATTACTGCCTTTAGTGAAAGTTCTCTTTTCCTAATCCACGTGACCGGAATAAACTGATATGTCTACGTTATCCTGGTAATATAATATTAAGATACAATAATTACTTGACTAAAATAAATGTTAAATTAAAACATTAAAATAATCTTTGTTTAATTATTATTTTGATTAAAATAGATTTCATATTTCAATCACTCTCATAAAAAATTAAATATATTATTAAATAAATAAAAAATGATTAAATAATTAGACATAATTTCATATTGCTTTGTTGTTAAATCATAATATGTGGCAAAAAAATTATATATTATTTATATTTAATTTCCAATATTTATTTATGTACAAGTTATAATTATATCTACAGACTGCATATAAAGAATTAATCACGTTATTATCGATACAGTAAATGTAACAAATTCTTGATAGCGCCGTGATTGCTGTAAGCGATCCATACAAATGCGATCGTAAGAAACGAAGAAAATAGGGAAGACCATGGAGACAGAGCCTTCCTTTCAATTACTGTAATTAAAATGAGTCCTTCCCTAACACGTGACTCGAATACAGCGCTCCAGCCTCAGTCTATATTCTTGACGGAGGAGTGGCCTGGTGAACGGTCCACTCTTCTCCGTTCTTTGGAGTGATGGACGAGGATTGAAGAAATCCATTTCGTCCTTTCCTACGACGGAGGTACATTGGCTGATAAATCAAATACTCTACACAGAAACATGCTGCCCGGAAGGCTCTCATTAATTGGCTCCTCTTTCGAGGGTACTTCAGTCCTAAATAAAATATTAAAATTTTGTGTCATAATAAACGAAGTTGACACTAAAGTTAGAAACCGAAATAAAAAAATGTACGATTCGTTAAGGAAGAGTGTTGATTTTATTCGGTTTCCAGTAATATTTACAAATTCATTGATTTCAGACGTGTGGTTATTCCTCTAATATTTGAGTTAAATATTATAAAATTGATATTTATTTTATATATTTTTCTAATATATAAATTTAACGAGAAGTCTATTATTATTTCATAATAATAAACTATAGATTCTTCTTTAGATCTACGTTAGATTTTTCTTTAAATTTATCTATAAAATTCGATCGTTCGCTTTGTGTATGCAACAATTTTCATACATTAGGTAACCAATGGGTTTAAAATATCTCATTAATTCATTTGGACTTATTTTAAAGATATTTCTTCTCGCGTTTTTTATTTAAATAACACAAGTCTTATTTTTAACAGCATGATTACGGATACACTTACTCCCAGAAGTTTGACCCTGAATAAAAGCTTGTCACGCGTAGACAATCTGTATTTATTTAAATAATAAAATCCTCATTAAAATTAAAAAGCACAGTCTGGTTGTCGAGAACAAGAGTGTCGTGCAATTGACGCTATTCCGTGCTCTTCCGTGCGAGTTTTAATGGAGTGCCATGCCGCGCTATAAACCGTAATGAAATCTACTACAGATTTATATATATCCAGAAATTTTTTAACTGTCCATCACTGCGATTGCTGCCCGTTTAATTAACGTGCTGTAAAATATACTGCATAACTTCTATCCGCAGCTTTCGCGCGCACTTCGAAATGAGTAAACGATCCTTTATTGCTGATACCTTTGCGATTGCGTAAAGTAAACTTACGTAAAGTAAAAAGACGTAGCACATCCATTTATCAGTAGCGGGATTAGAATGCTAATCTGGATTAAAGGCGAAGAACCGGGAAATCGCGCTTTGAGGCAAAAATAATTCCCGAACGATAATATATGGCGTGAAAATATAAGGATGCAATTAGAGAAATGCTTGACGGGAAGTACGCTTAGGATCGAGCGAAGAAACGAGTGAGGAGCATGACTGAGACGAGAACCCACGGAAAATTGCAGTAACCCGAGAAAATTGCATTCCTTTGCACATCGCGAGCTACGGTCGCATCACGTGGTGGTGCTTGATTATTTTTCCTTTCAAAGAAATAATCCAGAATTCGAAAGCCGCGTTTCTGGTGTCATTAGGCAAATTTGCACTGTCACTTTGGATGCAGATTAAAGATATGTGTTATAATAATCCACGCGAGAGTTGTATTCGGCGAAACGCTATTATGACAATGGCGTAGAAGTGAACGTTGCATTACGTAACGCATATAACAACCGCGAACAGAAACGCTCCAAAAGCAACACAGGAAAATGAAGTCGCCATTAAAAGCAGAGAAGCCTTCGTATTCTCTTTCTGGTGTAATACAATTATTTTTAACAGCATGATTACGGATACACTTACTCGCAGAAGTTTGACCCCTGAATAAAAGCTTGTCACGCATAGACAATCTGTAGATATGTATACTATGGTATGTGTGCAGGGTATACGTATATGTATATCTACAGATCGTTCTGTCTCTCTATCTATAAATAAAATTTATATATTCACGATTATTGTAGAAATATGCATACGCTTAGAAACATTTTCTTTAATGAAACTAACGTAATATGCACAAACTTGTAGTTAATTATTTAAGCAATTCTGTTGCTCAGATATGTTGTGGCATCAAAATAAAAATACGATAGTATCTTATCAAATTCGTTTATTGTATGCTTGACAATTCGATCAACTGCAAGTATTTACTCGGCACGTCAAAGCTGCTTTTCCCAATTTCTTTTTCTTTTTACACTGTTGTGTGACGATTCTTCGTACTTCAGGGATCCCGAGTGCTTTATTTTTCTCTATTTTCCTCAATTTGCGTAAGTGCATGATCCTGCGGTCGAGACGCCTTTTCCGACGGTCCTTACTCTTCCCTGTAGATAGGGTTGAAGTTTTGCTCATTATCTAATGTAAGTAACGGATAAGCGGCTTCGCGCAATTTACGATTGTCCAGCCACGTATGCAGCCGATTGTCCACGAATTACGTACGCACGCGATGGAGTTCACGTATACGCGTTTTACCGAGGGAATTTCGTGATGTATAACGGCCCGGTCAAAGTTTGCGCCAAACACTCGTTAGACAAGGAGCCAGACGAGGGTGAAAGTTATCCTCCGGTTTGGCGCGGTAACTTCATGGCAACAGAATTGTTGTCGCCAAATTTACTAACTAAAATTTGATTCACACTAGCTGTACAGCCACCATTAGGAAATAGGATTGCCAAATCGAAACAATATACCGTATATTGTGTCATATATAGGGTATTAAAAAAATGATTTAGAATTTATATAGTAGATAGTAAACAATATACTGAATAAAAAAGCCTTACTAAACATAGATCAAAAATTCAACCGTTTCTATAAAATATAAATAATTTTGTATGTTCGTATCATAATTGATTTATTGGCTTCTACATATGTCATATAAGATGTAAAGATTCTCGAGGATTTTTTTACAGATCGCGTTCAAAATGTTCTGATTTAATTTCTATACGTACCAATGGAAAAAAAACTTCACCAGAAATCAGTAAATTAATATCCAACCAATCCTTACACAATTAAATGGGAGATTATCTCACTAAACCTATAATTCTTCCAAATAGACTATCAGTGCTATTTATCTCAATTTCTCTCTTTTCACATTGTATACAGCACGTAGAAGAGACAATAAATCAATTACGAGATACTAATATATAAAATATGTAAAATTATTTATATATCTCAGAAACGGTTGAACTTTTGACCTGTGTTTATTAAGATTTTTTTACTCAGTATGTATTATCTACGTAGTATATAAATGTTGAATGGTTTATTTTGTATACATATTTATTTATATGTGTCTCAATTACAATGCATACAAAATTAATTTCAAAATATATCAAATTAAGAGAATACTTGCAGAAATCCTTAAAAATAACATGCAAAAAATACCAGAACATGCATAGAAAAACATGACTAAAGAAAGCCGAAATAAAATTAAATAAATTATACATAAAAAATAAATAATTTATTAAGATGCAAACATTCACAAGACAGAGAAAAGCCGTAATTATAAATCGTTACAATATACAATATCAAATACCACAAAATGATAAATAAATAAATAAACAATAGTAAGTAAAGCAACTGCGAGATAACGGAATGCCTCGATTCCAAAATAATTATCAAGACACGATAACGTTAATGATGTTAAAATGAGTCTTAAATAATTGAAAAATATGTTTATTTAAAAATAGAATTACTTTAGTAGCGGCAATATAATTTTTATTGCGCGTAAACGTGACACATTTATTAAATATTATATGTATTTGTTAATTCAATTTATTTAATAATATAAAGGAAGTTCTTTTCTCATATTATGCTACAAATTGAAAATTAACTCACTACTGTGATTATTCTACAACTGTATTACATTCTTATAAGATTTTAATAGATCTGATTTCTGTTTTAGTGTTCTTTAGCGTTCTTATAAACACATGGAAAATAATCGTACCAGTACGCTTATTATATGTAAATCTTATAGTAACTTTTTTATTAATATCAAATTTTATCATAATGGCAATCTCCACAATCATTAGATTTTATTACCGCCACGTTATCCTGTTGATTACAAATATATGAAGAGAAGATATTTCAGAGTTATATACTAAAAAGTCTAATCGTGATGAGTTTACTTTACACTCTTATATATGCTGTTTACAGAATTTGTTTTTCTTTCTACTATGTTTTGCATTTTTATATTATATACTCGAATAACATAAATAAACAAAATTGGGAATCGTTCATTAAAAAATATGATCCTTATTTATTATTTCAATAGAAAAAAGATTTAATTTTTCTATGTTGCCAGCAGGGTTTATTCTTAAATAAGCAACCTCAGATGTCATTATTGGTCTGTTTACGCTGTTTGCGATTTTTGCATTTAACATCTTCACTTTCTCTCTCTTCAATGTCTGCATATCTATTTCACTTGCATATCTACTTCACTTTGAGTGCAAACATTTTTGGATATTTTAAACAACGCAAACAGACTTAAGTGTTTTTTTTAGATGCCCAATTTTGTTTGAAATATTATTTACAGATTTAAGTTGTTAAGCTTTATAATTATATTAAAAGTATATAATACAAAAAATTTTATGATTAAATAATAATTTAATAACAAAAAATGATAATTTTTTTATAATAATATTTACAAATAATATTTACAAATACTATCTATAATAATTATTAATTGTGTTCCAATCATATTGATAATAATTATTAATTGTGTCAATACAAACTTTTTTTTTATAAATACATGAAAATTTGATAACAAATGGCTAATTCAATCATGATTAACATATAAGAAGCAATAGATTATGAGTGAATATTGTAAATGTAAAAATATCAAAAAGTAAATTACTGCAAATGCATAATTTTTGCGTTTTGATTTTTTAATCTTGTAATACATTATATGCGATTATATGTATTAAATAAAAAAAAAATTTTATCTATCATTATTTAATAACTTTATTTTTTTTATAATACATAAAAGATCTACAAATGTGATATATGTACATTATCTAATGTTTTCAGTTTTGCACAGTTTGTTAAAGAGATGTATATGAGTCAAAAAGTCGTGAAAAAAATTGACTAACTGTAATTATATAACCGAAATAATTGTTGATTACATATTTAGTATAAATTACGCAAATAATGTCTTTAGTGTCAAATGGTTTCGACTAGATAAAATGAAGACACTAAGTAAAGAAAAAAAAGAAAAAAATGATTTCTGTTTAACAAAGAATTATATACTGTTATATTTGTATTACATTTATTATTATATCCAATACACTGAAATGTCTCCCAAGAATGAGATAACGTTAAGAAATTTAATTTTTCACGAATTATGGATTTACAACAGAAATAATGCGAATCAATAATTTGCGAAATTTTTCTTAAACAATGAGTTTATAAATTAAATACAAATTTCATAAAGTATGCACTTACATCATGTGTCTTAAATAAATCTTTCATGCACGTACGACGTACAAGAGACTCTCCTAATTAAAATAAATTAAATAAATCCGATTCTTTATAAATTGATTTAAATTCTATGCAAAATATGATACATGTAATAAATACATTCATATTCTCTTATTTTAAATAATATTCAAATTTGCTATACTTCGGTATTGTTGTTTAATATGATTCAAATATTGTATTAACAAAAATTAAACATACCATTTACAATAATGTCAGATTTGAACATAAATATTTCTAAAGATAAAAAATTTATAGCTGGCATAAAAATTGTAAGTTTACAAAATATATTATATGTAATATAAATTGCAATTATTATGTGTATAAGTTTTATTTTACTTCAATAAAAGTATTGTATAATACATACTCTGCTCTATAATAATAACATGGGAAATGTTGAATAATAACTGACATAAATTGCGTAATAAAAAATGTAAGATTACAAGCAATTGATCTGATAAAATATACGCATTGTTCGAATTATAATTTTTTATATATACATATGTGCTTAGATATATATATATATATATATACACACACAGAGATATCTACACAGTTCTCCAAGGGATGTCGTTTCAAAGGATGCTACATTCTAAGAACTTTCTCTAAGACGTCTCTCAGAGAACTGTGTTGTGTGAGATATTATCCGTATCAATCTTTTTGTCGTGATATAATTTTGTGTTTTTTTACGATCATTTATATAATTACAATAGAAATTACAACACAAATATTGCAAAAATATAACAATTTCAAATGTTCTTTTCTTAGTTGATAATCGATACAACGCAGTCTGAATTATCGTCACGTGCATCACTGAACACTTGCTTGCTCATATAAAAAAGTAAAATTTACACGATGTAATATTCAAGAATTATTCTTACGTTTGAGCAATAATCTTAGTGTATAAGTTACAGTATAATTTAATATACTCTTCACATTAAATAATCGCTTTTGGTGCAATATACATATAATTTTCGTGTATTCTTATACCAATAAGTATGTTTTGTTCACTAAAAATCTGAATAGACAAAAGATGTTACACATTATTATAATCATTAAAATAAGTCTTTATACATGAAACAATGATATTTCTTCAAATCTATAATATTTGGTTAAATTATCAGTTTTTTTTTTGCACTTAAATGTTATTTGGAATTTTTATAATAATCAGTAGAATAATGAATTTATTTGATATTATAATATATGTTAATTATATTTTTTTGCTAGGTTGATAATTTGCAGGATATTTATGTTATGCTGTTCTTGACTATGTTATATAAAAAAAACATATGTTTTAAAAACTCACGTGTGTTTACCTAATGCACAATAAATGACCATGCGACGTGGTAATACGCGTCCTGTAATTTGCTTTTATTTTACATTTTGAAATTATATGGATCTTATACGTACAGTATTCTTATGAATATATCCAAATATATGTGTGTGTGTGTGTGTGTGTGTGTGTGTGTGTGTGTGTGTGTGTGTATTTTATCTGTTCTGTCTTCATTACTTTGCCGTTCGTACTTCGTTCATCACATCAAAGATCTGCAACAAAAAAATTGTTTTTTCATTTTTCAATACATGGAAAAAATTAAGAAGTGTAATTTTGATTTATTTAAATATGGAAAATTGTTTTGACAATTTTTTAATCGTATCTTATGACTTTATCAAAAATTTATATATGTATTATATGGCAAATTTAAAAGAATACTTTATTTAAAATGTTTGAAGGTGGCTAAACAATTACAAAATATAAATAATGGAGAGCCATAACAATAGATGTTAACGCAAGTCATATATTTAAAATTCACATATAAATAAGCAGACGTTTCGGTTAAGATTTGACCATCATCAGTACAAACGAGATGACAAAAAATAAAAAACTTACAAAATAGATTTTAATTAAGCAAAAGTCGCTAGTCCGGAGGTGTTACAATAATATCAAAATATAATAGAATTACATTAAAAAATTACTAAAAAGAAATTACATAAAATTAAAAACGCAATGCTTGCAAGTTCATAGATGGTGAAATAATTTTTTCGCTTGTGGTATGAATTTACAGCGTGAATAGAAATCAAGAGAGTTAAATTTAACAATCTTCTGATATAATTCTCTATTACGATTCCTATTTTTACACGAAGTCGCTCCTTAAGAAAACAGGAATTGTAACAGAGAATTACATCAGAAGATTTGAAACGTTATTAAATTTAACTCTCTTGATTTCTATTCACGCTGTAAATGTATACCACAAGCGATTGAAAAAATTATTTCACCATCTATGAACTTGCGAGCATTGCGTTTTTAATTTTATGTAATTTCTTTTTAGTAATTTTTTTATGTAAATTTATTTTATTATGTGATATTATTGTAACATCTTCGGACTAGCGATTTTTGCTTAATTAAAATCTATTTTGTAAGTTTTTTATTTTTTGTCATCTTGTTTGTACTGATGATGGTCAAATCTTGACCGAAACATCTACTTATTTATATGTGAATTTTAAATATATGACTTGCGTTAACATCTATTGTTGTGGCTGAATACTTTATTCTTTTTTATTTACCAGTTTTGCGAAATAATATATTTACATTAAATCAAACATTCCTTACATTTAAGCATATAATTTCTTGTAATATGAAGAATAATCACGTATTTCTTATTGTTAAATCTATGCGCGGATCGTCCGGTGGCTAGAATTTATGGTATGATTGTAAGTCAAAGAATTAGATCCAATCTGCTCATTAGACCCACATGTAAATCCTCGACAATATTTTGGCATTAAATAGGTTTAGTAAGTTTTGGCGTACGTTCGCGTATGAATATACATGGCTACTTAGTAAGCTTCCGCGGCAGTTTATGCGAAACAAGGAATTAACATAATATGCCATAAATAACACGAGTCATTGTTACAATAAGTGCGTTCGTTTAATAAACAACAGTACTTTTATCTTTAATGAATTTCATTAGCGTTCTGAAATATAATATCAAGACATGCATTCTAACAGGCCACAATCGTTTCTTTCCAAAAGATCCAAGACCGTTCTTTGTAACAATGCGCAAATAAGAGTAGAACGATGTTTTGCTTTTCTTAACAGAAATTAGCGTCCTATAATTAATTTGACATTACGACGCATGATGTAAGTTTCTCTTTTCTTTTTTAATTTCAATTCAATTCACTGGAGAAACAAGTTGGCCGATCGTCAAAAAATACGATACGAATTTTCCAGTTTCCAGCAGATACGCTCGCGCGCGTTTACTCATTAAGCCGACGTGTTTTAACTAATTGATGTCCATATACATATAATAAACTCAGGATCGCAGGCTGTTTCGTTATGTAAATTCACCGAACTGTAAAATAATTGAAACGCCTGTGCAGCATGCGTAACGTTAGCTTGCTGGCGTACCACAGCGAGATATTGTAACTATGCACGACCGATGCAATTGATTCGCGTGAACAAATCCCTTCGGCGCGGGTGTAGCCTAAATTAGAAATTTACGAAGGCAATGGCGCGGATAATCGGCACTGTATGACAAATAATTTTGGATGTTTTAATTAGCACGCGTTTCTCTTACCGCACTGAAGACATCGCCTGACGTCGCGTTATGTCAGGCTTTTATGCCGTACAACCACCGTGACTTTAAGCGGAAGAAAAAAAATAGGAAGAGACACGGTGAGAGCAAAGGAAAGAAAAAAAAGAAGCTCTTGGCCGGCGATATAAATAACACTGCTTTTTGCGCCAGTTAATTAATGAACGGTTTTATCGCCCATGCGGCGCGACGTGGCAATGCGCGAACAAATGAGAGCATGGTAATAAAGGTCGGTTATGAAAATCGTGAAAAATTCACAACGCGTGCAAAATAATGATTAAACTTGATATCCGGCATATATACATTGCTTTGCATTTTTTAATTTGTATAGCGATGCTATCAAAATTGCACCAGAGCGTCGCAAATTGGCAACACACTTTAAATTTTTCTACTTCTTTTTGTATCAGTGAGAAACTTGAACTCGGAATTTAAAAAAAAGTGGAATAATAAGATCAAAGGCAGAAAAGTAATTTTATTACTCTTCTTCGTTATACTGAAAAAAATTACTATATTTTAATAAGTTTTTTAAAAATATTTGTAAGTAAACATTTACTTATAGTATAAATAAATATTTACTTAATGAAAAAAAATGATATAAATTAAATCGAATTAATGGTTTTCGTATCAAATAAATATATGTTAACATTTAGTAAATGTTTACTTGTAAATATTTGAAAAAATACAATATATCATGAAGAGTTCCAAATATCTCAAGACTCTCACAACTCCCGCAACTCCCGCGTGTCCTCCTGGTGAACAATATATTACAAGATGTCGCGTAGTTTACTGAGTTTAAAGGTAATTATAATTTATTTAATACATATGGTAATTTTTTACAAATATTTTTAAATTATAATTTTATCCATCCTTTGTTACCATATTTTCATAATATAACTGATTGTTATTTCCTTAATTATTTTGTGCTTCAAATAATTAGTTTTGACAATTTAAAAAAAATATAATATAATTTTATATATTTAATAATAAATTTAATTTTAATATATAAGAAATTCAATTTGTTAAATTGTTCAAACTAATATGTATTTGTTACTTATATATATAAACTTATATAAAACTTATTCCTGCAAAACATTTAAGTGTGATATTTCTATAATAAAAGATTTTTTAAATATAAGATAGAAAAATTTTAACATAATAATAACAAGTTATGAAAAATTTCTGTTATAATATAATATAACTGTTATTATACAATTATAATAACATTAATTTTTTATCTGCAGGAAAACTGATAGTAATGCAGTTTATATTTAAAAGACAATGAAAAGAATTATAAGCAAATATTATAATTTAACAATCTAATAAAGGAAATAAATTATTACTATGGATAAATTGTTTCTTTTTATTTTAATAATAAGTACCATTTAATTAATATGACAACAAAACTTGATAGTAATATAGTTGCCCTTCATATTTTAGAAAGTAAAGAGGATTATAAGTAAATATCATAGATTCACAATCGGAAATAAACTTTTTAGAGACATATTTTATTAAGTTTTCTTTTAATTTTAGACTTGTTATTTTACACACAACACATGCTCACACTATGCACATATAAAAAAACAAATGCATTAATTTTCCTCAACATCTTGATTATCCGACCATGTAAACCAGCCATAGGTCGAATTATCGAGGTAGCCGAATAATAGAGATAATATTTTATTTTATAGAAAAATATATTTCAGATCAAATAATATCAAGTGCCTTTATCAGCCAATACTGATCAGTGTGTATGTGTATAAATTTATTGTACAATATCAAAAATTAATAAACATTTTGATCGTGAGATTTTATCTAAAATATTTAAGATAAAAGATATTTTATTGATATGCTATCTTATTGATTGTTTTAAATTCTATATAATCAACTCCTGTTCTTCCTCAAATCTTAATTAAATGAAACATAATTGTTTGATACATTGTGGAATAGATGCATGTAAACGAACGTGAGGCACATACAACGCTGATTGAATTGATTGACAATATGAGTGCTTGATAGCAAAATCAAATAATTTGCAGATAATGCGAGGTCGATTAATCAAATTCTTATGTATTTTTATCCTAAAAATTTTAATGAAAAAGCTATCGACTTACTCAAGACTATTAAAAATAATATTTATAAGTCTTTTAACATATAAAATTCTGACATAATTAATGTTATTATTTTCTTGATTGATTCAATCGTGCACAAATATGTATAAGTTACATATATCCTTCCGTCTTCGCGTACCCTGGAAATGGTGGTTGATTAGCACTCATGTCAAAATATGTATATAACTTTTTGGAAATATCAAAACACGTGTTTTACTGTTTTCCGATATCTTCATTTTTAGAAAAATTATTATGGGATTTCTACAATTTTGGAAAATCCTGTACATAAGACTAATTATTGCATGACATTTTATATTAATTTCCGTTACAAATCAATCATCAAATTATGTAAAACAAATTTTCACATAATAATTTGACAGTAATTATACAGATTAACATTGTGTTAATATATTATTATCAAATTTTAACTTGAGGTACAAAAGAATCTAAGATTAATGCATTCCTCCTGGTTAACTATTAGATGCGAAAAGTACTCTGATTTTTTAATAATTTATTCTAATTGTAAATATGATTCTTAATATATTTTTATGTGTTTATAGATATATTAGATTATACATGTATATCAGATTATATATCAGATCTATGATTATGATATAATTAAATCGCAAAATATACATTTTAATATATTAATGTGACAACGTGATGATAACATAAATTTTTACTTCGCAGTTACACACACACACACACATAAACTATTAAACTAAATGTGATTCCACTTTTGCACATAATATAATACCTATATAAGCTCTTCATAGAATTTTTTATTTTTACATTAAAAAAATATTAATAATAAAAGTAATGCATAAATACTCGGTACAATATAAAAATTGTATCTATTTTTCAAGAATAGATTTTGATTTAAAAAATATAAATTTTATATTTAATAAAAAATAAACTATTTTAAATATACATTTTATGAAAATAAAATGCTTAATGCATGTAACTTTTATTACAACATGTCGCAGTTTTATACACGTTTTCATCCGTGACATGTTGTTCAAAATATTTACATATTCAAAATATCTATTTATTTAAAAAATCAGAGAATTTAATATATTTTTTTTCTTAAAACTGCAAAAATTATTATTTTATAATAAAATTATAATTTTATATAAATATTGTAATTCTATAATTTATTAATTTTATAAAAATGTAATTTGGAATTTGAGGAATTGCTATATAGAATTTCTATACGAAAACTAATATATTCTGTATTACTTTCTTTTTTAAATATTCTAATTATTACAACGTTATACCTTTTTAATTAGGTCAAGTTATATTTAAAAAATAGCTTATTATTTAAAAGTAAACTTAAATAATCAATTACCTGTTTTCAACGATAATTTTCTAACGAGTCCTTTATACCATAAAGTTTTCCTCCACTTCGGTCTCACGTTTTGTTTCTCGTGATACAAGGTGTGCAGATGTATGCTAGAATTATACCGCCGCCCAAAACCAGAGCAATCATAGCCAAAGTTGTCCATGGAGTTGAGCTCGAGGTGACGCGAGTTGGCACCAGCTTCTTTATTGCAGGCAATTCGACAACTTCTTCGGTTGTCAAACCCCATCTTCTGGCCTTGGCGATCAGGGATCTCAGGCGTCGTGACGCCTTCTCGCAAGACTTCTTTGACGTCCGCTTAGATAAGCCGTCTAAACAGTTCCCGAAGTGTCCCATAATATCGCGACGTTTCTCATTCTTGAGTCAATTCAAGCGCTACAACAAGTTCCGAACATCGACCGAAACTGTCGAGAAGTCCCAGAATCGAATAATGGTTACGTAAATCAACATGTGAGTCCTATCTTTTTCGCCCAATGCTATATCATGATTTGTACCATTTTCAAGTCGAGGAAAATATATTATATCTTCCGAAATTTAAACAGTTCTCTCAATTTACGCCATGCTCCGTCTCGAAGAAAAATCAATTTCTTCCGATAAATCATTGTATAGGTGATGCGATCTTTGTTCTGACAAGTTTTATTGATCATTATGAGAATTTTTCTGCTGTCGTTTTTGATATAATTATCTCAATAATGCCATTGTCTTTGATATCATTATTAAATGAAATCGTTAGTTTTATAGTATATATAAGAATATCACTTTTATACACTTTCACACTTAGCAATTTGCGTAGCTTCGTTTTCTAACGTCTTTGATACATATTCTTTATAAGAAACACTGTACCCCAAAGGATTATCTAGAATAACGTACAAATAATACGTCAGTACACAACATCTACTTGTAGAAACGAAGAACGAAATGTGTTATGCAGTAACTCAATAAAACTACGTAGCGGAAAATTCAAATAAAATTAATTATGATATTAATTCTCTAAAAATATTATGTAAATTAATGAGCAAAATTTTCTCATCAAAATTTAAATCTCGAATAAATGAACGAGATTAATAAAAACTCCAATAAATGTTTAAACCTGCAAAAGCCAAATAAACATTATAATATAATATAATCCTTGTAGTGCATATTATGAAATAAATTATTATTTCATAATTTCTGTATATTATATATATATATAAAACTCTGTGTAATGCTATTCATGCTGTTGTGAGCGCAAACACTCC
>NW_017306160.1:1972707-1974374 GCF_001594115.1 Trachymyrmex septentrionalis
AAATTCTGTGTAATGCTATTCATGCTGTTGTGAGCGCAAACACTCCATCATCCTCTCTCGTCTTTTTGCGCAATTGAATAACACTGCCATTAATTTGCACGTCGATCCAAACCAATCGACGAGTTGATGAAACCCGGACCGCTTTTAATTCTCCTTCGCACGACCGGGCACGAGGAAATTGTAATTGCCCGGCTCCATGAATAATGCAGGACGAATCGAAGGAAGGAGAGCCGAGTTCGCCTTTCGCACGAAGAAAGGAGACAAGAAAGAGAAGGACCGGCAAAAAGTTTCCGATTTACAGAAGCCGTATGTCGCGGAAGCGAATTAAGTTCCCCTTTAAGTCGATCGCCGCCGCGCCACAGGATTACATTGTCCCATCATCATTACATGTGAAATACCGCGGATTATGTTACCTACATAAGCGAGCTTTTCACTTTCTCAGGCGTCCCTAAGCTTATGTTTCTTTTTCTCACGCCGGCAATTTCAAATTACATGACGATCGACTAACTTTAAATTATATTTATGCCTAATTTATGGAGCACGTGTTTACCGCCACGGCCAACTGAGGATTTACGAGCGGCGACGAGATAGGTTCGTCTATTTTCCGATGTTTACGTGCCGAGTGTACCGGTGTTACTCTCGCTGATGTATGGAAGCTCGTTCTCGTACACTAGATAACTTAGCCTCGCTCGACGTTGATTTCGATTCCTTGAAACTCGACGTGTTCCTGAGTTACATGAAAACTGTTAGAAACGACTAACTGTATGATTATTATTTAACTTATATTTTTAGCAAAAATAAAATAAGGTATATTTTATTATTAATTATTGCATTATTAAAAATTCAAATTTAAATTATGTATTGTAATACTGTTAATCAATTTTAATTAATAAATGTACTAATGTTAATTAATTTTTTGGCTTAATCTATAAAAGAGAAATTCGAATGAACAAGATCTTAATTTTATCTTTTGCATTACCTACACTTGTGCAATTCGTAATAAGATGTAAATTGAATGTTATTCTATCTTTCAATAAAATTATATTACAATCTTGTTTATATAATAAAAACAAATTTTTAAATGAGCAATATTTAACTATCTGTAATTGTAGATTTTATCAAATTTCTTTAAACGATAAAAGATATTAAAGATTTATTCGAATATATAACAATATTATGATAAAATGAATTTCTAATTTTGGCAACTTTTGAATTTCTCGCTTTTTTTCTCGCAATATTTCTGAAAAGCAATTCCGCGCTTTCTTCCGAGAAACGAGTCGAATGTGTATGAAAATGAAAAATGCACGATAAATGATACGCTTTCTGTTACAGACTGATAAAACAATTTCACTATACAGTTTTTACAACAAGACGTTATTTAAGACAATTACATCACAAAAAAGTGGGCTAAATACAATAAGTGTACGACTCATTCTTATTCGACTCAGTCTTCGTGTACAGAAGTATATTTTTAACCCTGAACTATATTTTCATGCCATTTGTCTAAAGCTCAGTTTATGACCTGGAAATAATATCGTTCACGTTCCATGTCATGTCAAAAGCTTATCGCAGTTTTGCTCGACATTCGAGTTATTTATATAACCTCTATTGGTTCATATCAGTTTCTTATATATATATGTATAAGTTTTTATATATATGTACATATA
>NW_017306160.1:1974474-1979828 GCF_001594115.1 Trachymyrmex septentrionalis
GTCGGAACATCTAGTTTTTTGTAAACTAAGTTTTTAATACGGTTATATATATATATATATATGTCATAAAATTACTGAGTTTTCGACAATTTCAAATATTAACATAAGTTTATGTAACTAGTATATGCCTATATTTATTAAAATTCTTTTCAGTTTCGTCAATTAAGCTAGTATTGTTGTGATATATGAGTTTCGAAATATACCTAATGTTGTATAAATTTTGACTGCCTTTATATACCAAAGTCATTTTTCACAATATAGACAACGCATTTATAACGTCTTGAAATTTAAAAATTATATTGAAAAAATTATCATACATTTTAAATTCATTTTTTATACAATGAAAATTTATTGAATATGATCACGATTTTTCATCGTGAATTGAGTATAGAGCGAAATTAACTTAACAACTTCAATGTTCATTCATTCTGATTCTTATTATGTCAACAGGTTTTGCCGCGATTGCATTATACAGAATCTTTAATAAAGCTTTTGAGAAGAAATAAACATTGTAGTAAAAAGTAAATTGTTTAGAAAATTTTTTTAATAACGATCCGCATTAACTGTCTTTCATCTATTTCACACAACTAAATTAAAGATAGAAAAAACAATAAGCAGCTTACAAAAAGTTTATATAAAAAAATTATTTTTAAATTATTTTATAAATATTACATATTAATTATTTAAATATTATATAACTTAAATTTTTTATTAGTATAAAGAAATAAATATAATTTTATTGTAATCTTGATTAAACAAAAATCCGTTTGTAGCAAATTGTTTCAAAATTATTAATAATAAAAAATAATTATTTTTCGACAAAACATTGTTTCAATAATTTTATTTAAAATAATCTCATATTAAATCATATTTCATAAATCTTATATAGGAATATATTAAACTAAATATATCAACTAAACTTTAAAATAAATACATAAACAATATAACAATACTTTTATAAATAAATAATAAATTGGAAAATTCTTAATGACATATTTTGCACAATTTTATAATTGCATTTTTTTATGGATAATTATCAAAATTACTTAAAACAAAGTTTTGTAAGATAACCGGACCCTATTAGTATCCAATATGCCTTCTAACTGTTTATGAATAATTACACAATTAATTCAACAGATAGCACTAGTAAGTCGTGCAGGTTGTCCATCTAATTCGATTGTATATATCAGTTTACTGTTCAGTCTGTTATTGTTCATTTTGTTATTGTCAGCAAAATGCGGAACGTTGTAGTCATGATGTACTATTTGGTTGGTAAGTAACTGCTTTTTTTAATTATGAAAAAATTGTTATTAATTTCCGTTGTTCATTTTATTATATATAGCTATATATATTTTACAATACTATATTTTAAAATACTATATTTTACAATTCTATATTTTACAATTCTATATTTTACAATACTATATATTTTGTTTATATTTTTATTGTTTTTAATGTTTATTTTATAATAGAGGAATCTCTTTGTAAGATTCATTCAATACGATCAAGGCATACTGAGTACACACATTGATTATAACGTTTTTTGATACTTTTATTTTAGACTGGATTTTCTAAGTCTAATTCATCTACTAAACATCTACTAAACATCGTGGAGATAAGTAGATAAGTCAATTGTTTAAAATAGAAAATAATTTTTTTTATTTAATTCTTACACGTCAATTAAACGTCAATTATAATATATCATATAAAAGTAACATTGAATCACATTATTTTCTATTTCTTTAATTTAAAAAAAAGAAAGAGGAAATCATATATTCAGATCCTATTAATAAATATTTTACTGTAAATATTAAGAAATGTCATATCTTTTTTTAATACTCAGCAATGTCTTCTTTTTCAAAGTATCAGTTTTGAATTCAAAAAAGATCGCAAAGCTTAGATAAATTGTGTAGGGTCCGGTTACTTTGTAAACTTGCTACTAAAGCATACCTTTTTCTAGCATTTATAGCAATCTATTATCAGCAATTATCTCTGACAATTGTATTTGTCACAGATACAATTGTATTTATCATAGATACAATTCATATAATCAAGCACATGATTTTCAAGCGTTTTTCACTTGATTTATTTGCAAATTTTTTGCACATAATTATCACTAAAATAAATTTATTTGAATTTACATTTGTTAAATTCAATTTTTAGATAGATATTTAATCAGCACAGCGTAAATAAATTAAACAAGTTTTTTTACAAAATCTATATTGTCCAACTATAACATTGCGTTTGCCTCAGCCACGTTTGTTTCAGCTTTTCACTTAAAAAATATATAAGACAAAATCCTTGATTGTTTCTCAATCATTATGTATGAATGTTAAGAAATATATGTCTTATTTCATAGCCACGTGACATGAAATTTCGCATGCGAACACTGTATGTTGTGTCTCCGACGGACATCGCGGCGCTTACTGTCGGGGCGTCGAATATCCGCGACCCTTTATGCGGTAGAACCATCCCCGATCACCCCCGATACCCTACCGCCAGTCTTCCTCGACGCAGCGGCGACGCGGTGCGAAGCTATCGAGAGACTGTATGTACATTGGATCTTAATGCAGCTATATGTTTGCAGAACTGGATATCCTGTGTTGGCAAAGCCAAAATTAAAGCCGATATTAATCCTTTGACCATCCTCGCTACTGTTTACGGTCACCGACTTATGATTTTAGAAGATATATGTATATTTGAGATATTGAAATCGTATACAAAATGGATTTCAACAACATTATTTATCTAATATGATTATTTCAGGTATTATTTAGGTATATATCTTTGTTTTCAGTATTATTGTATCCAATTTTATTTTAGAAATAAAATATTTATTTTAGAAATTGTTTATAGAACGTATAAAACTTTATGAAAAGTATACATTTTATTTTAAAGGATAATTAATAATAATTTTTGCATCTAAGAATATATCTTAATATTATATTTTAATAATATGTTTTAACAGAAACATTTAATAATATAAAAAAAAATGTTTTTGATATTAAATATTAAATTTTGTGATTATTAAATATTGATATTATATATATTATATTAAATCTTACATTTGCTGCTATTTATTTCAGTTTTTTAAAACTGCGATTCTTGTCATAACAAAACACACTATAATGGAACAAACGTGTAAAACTAATTGCGTTTTGAATATTACTTTGTATAGATCGAAATAATTACGTACATATTTGTACTCCATCGGACTACGTTCACTCATTTAATGCAATTTTAACGAGATTCCATCAGTTTACGTTGGCCTGTCGCATACGCAATATCGTTAATAGTAGTCGGCGGAATTGTATGGAATTACACATCATCACCGCAATCATTTTGTTTCTCCAATCAATTCCACTCCTCTCGAATATAATCTTGTGTTTCCCATGCAGCTGTGCAAGAACCATATTAATCACACAAAATTGTATCGCGTTATACGATTGTAATGAGCGCGTATCGCTCGTTAGTAATTAGCCGCTCGTACTTAATTATTTGTTCACAGCACTCTCAGCAAATCTACGTTCGCTACCTTGTTATATTTGTCCAGAAATATTATCTAATTCGTTAGCTCACTCATGATAACAAATACACAAAAAATAATATAAATAATAAGAGTAGACTTATTTTATTATTTTAATTTAATTTTTCTTGGTATAAATTTTATATATACTTTTAAAAATTATTACAGACAAATCTTGACGAATAATAATCTCGATTCATACGCTATATAATTAAAAGTTTCTATATGAATCATGAATATATAAAGATTATGCGTTTCGCGGGTTTCCTCCATGTCCAGATCCATTCTTGGAATGAAGAATATGAATCATGAATGTTCTGTACATGAGTCACAATATGCGAATGGAAATGGTGTGGACTAGAAGGTAATATAAGAGATACTCAAAGGCACATTTTCCGCACCGTCGAGAGCATCAAGACTTTTACTGTCTTTCTAAACATAGATGAGTTTCAGACGAAGCTCCGACCGAGATCCGCGTATCCACGCGCAATCGTTAATAAGAGAAAATGGAATTACCTGACGCTACTTGTTGTCATGAACCAAAGCCAAAAGCACCTGTTCTATTACGCAAGAGAGAACAAAGCCTCTCGTCCGCTCGTAACATTGTCGTAATCACTGAGGAACGGTGCCGTACATATCATTCCCCAAGAAACGCGCTAACCTGCGCAGTCAAATGGAATAACGAGAACATGTAACAGAACATGTTCGTTCGCTAGTAACGAAATAAAAGATTTTGAAATTAAGTGGCGGCATGATCAATTAAACCAAAGACTAATTAGTTGAATTCAGGTGTATGTAAGATTATTTTATGGAAGAATGTTTCTATTTAGTTTGCTTATTATCTGTGAATATATATACTTTGTTTTTATTTAATTACCTTGCTCTAAAACTAATTACTAGTATTGTTGTTGTTATTATTTATATCTATTTTTATTTGTCAGGAATACGTATTAAGAAAGAAAAAAATTACAAAGTTATTCACGTGCTTTATAAAAAATTATTAAATATATTATGTCAAAAAATTAAAGAATTACCTATTTTGCCCTTCAAAAATAGAGCATACTTCAATATTTAAGAAGATATAACTTTGTTAAAAATTATTATAATGATGATCCGAAACACATTTAAAAATTTGAAGTCTTTACTTTTCAGATCGACAGTTTAGATAACAATTTGATTGATTTTTTATGGAGCTATATAAAGACAAAAGATCTGTCAAATCTCAAAATTTCTTATGAATTTTGTAAAGTTTTGTGGCATAAATTAAAAATTGCATACAAAAGCAGTTCACAACTTTCGAAAGAGTAAATCTTTATCTTTAATTTGAGTTCTTGTTGAGTGTTGTATGATTCTTTTCACTGACCTGAGTAAAAATTTTTATATGTAATTATATATGACTATATATAACAAATTTTTACTCAGGAAATTATTCAACATTGAAGTAAAAAGCATCTTTTTTATTTTGACTGCTCAGAAAATACTGGCAGTGTATATCGGAACACGGCCTTACTAAAATCGATCTTTTGGAAACATCAATCATGTCACATGATGTCATTTCATCTATTTGTGAAAAATGTACCGAATACGGATTTCTCGCACGAAAAACAGACAATCTTCTAGATATATTATAGATTTGTAGTAAAGTCGATAACGTCTCTGAGAAATATAATCCTATACTTCTTTCTCTCCGGTACTAGACTTATTTAACAATATTTATAATATACATATTATCAATTATGTATTTATATATCTTCTTTCGATTTTTAAAGACACTATTGCGTTTTTTAATAAATACACACACACACACACACACACACACACACACACA
>NW_017306160.1:1980499-1985036 GCF_001594115.1 Trachymyrmex septentrionalis
ATCAACATCAATTTTTAGTTTACAAATAGATTTACAATTTATAGATTTTAATTTTATAGATTTAAAACTATATTTAAAATCATATTTATCGATCTTTTTTAATAGATGTTTAGACTGCTCCTTTTACCTATTTTTATTTTTAAATTTTTTGGAAATGTCACTCTTCTTTTACTTCTTCAAGTTTCTTTATTTTCCCCTTTCTTTTTGCTTTTTTTTTTGCCAGTAAATGTCCTATGTTTTTAGAAATACGTGAGAAAATTTTCAAACATTGAGCTTATATTTTATAACTGTAAAGAGTTATGCTTTCAAACAATTGCAGTTGCAAATCACGATTGTTCAGTGCGCGTTCACAACCGTACCGTCGTGGTAAACTTATTATGGCAATCGAAATCTTTGGGATGGAAAACTTTGAATTCTTTTGCAGTGAGAGAATTCCAGAGCAGTATATATACTCGCTCTATCGCCCTATTTGGGAACGGAAAGTACCTTTCGCATCAAGAGAATGTCACAGTCACGGGCACAAAGTATAAGCGTATCATCCAGCAGGTCCTCACGCCAAGACTCAGGACGCTTCCACTCACATTTACAGCTTGCGTAAATCTCGTCTTTACGGTCGCCGTAAACTTGCCTTGATCCCAGGAATACCTAGGTAACCTGAGCCGTCTTTAAGACCGCGGGATCTTGTTCGACACAACGTTGAAGTTCGAGAGGTCAGTCGGTTCAGAATTGTCCGACGAACATATTCCATGAAACATTTCAAGATTTAGTAGCGATAGTGCAAATAGTCATCACCAAATAAATTCCATGATTTACACGAATGGAGACGGGAATGAAAGCGAGCGGAGCATACGGAATAAATAACTCCATAGTTGAAGAAGAATATCAGATTGATGAGAATCTGTTATTTTTTTCACTATTTTTGTCATTGAAAAAGTGCAAAAAATAAATACAAAATGCAATTGTTTACAGTAGCAATTTGGATTAAATATGTCTGAATAATAATTTTCCTGTTTTCTTCTGGAATATAATCTTATTTATAATATGAAGAAAAGAAAAAAATAAAGAATTTATTTTAAAATTTTTATTCCAAATAACATTCTTTTGTAAAGTCTAAAAAAGTTCTGCACACACATCCATCATGCGCGATCTTATTTTCAATGCGATTGATTATCTCTCGAGCATAAGCATTCGAGAAATGAGTTGTTCAATCTTATAAAATATACATTAGGAACTATTATTTTGAAGATGAGATCGTAGGGAACGTAAAAACACATTATTTATTATACGTTAATAAAGATCAACCATTAATTTTTCCTTTGCGTATAAATAAAATCTAAATCTATAGTGTTTGAAAAATTGCAAAATTACAAGAATAGTATCTTTTCTAATTCTAGATAATAAATAAATAAAGAATTGTTATATTTTTTATAATAAATACTTTACAAATTATCGAATATTATAAATATAATGTAATTTTAAAATTTATTTTGTAATGTGTTCTGAAAAACTAAAAAAAATATAGAGTTAAAATATTAAATTTATCGTTATATTGTCCTATAATTATTAACTTGAATAAAAAGTATAATATCTAGTGTAAATATATATGTTTAAATATAATATAGCATATAGAATAAATAGTAAAATATGCATAAATTAATTTGACAACGTCTGATATTATTATATCAGATATTATTATATCAATAGATATTACGGAATCTAAAATACTATTCCATTAAATTAAATAATGATAGTTTAATTAATTCTATGTGTAATTCAATATTGATATTCTGAGATTTCAAACAAATTAAACACCTTTTAAAATAATGCGAAAGTAGAAGAATATGCATAATCGCGGGTAATATCCATAACTTTTGCAATTAAGAGATTAAATATTTTCTCAAAAGTTATCTTGTTAGAAGTACTGTCCATAAGTAGAAAAATATTGCAAAAAGTTTCCAAGTTTGTTAATAATATCTTTCATTATATTTCGACATTCTAATGATAGTATACAGTTAAATGGTATACATAAGATGCGCGCAATATTACGATAGGTTTCGTAAAAACTTAAAATAACGTAGCTCTAAAACTTCTGCCAATACAATATTTTCCGATAATACCGGATATTAAATACATAATTTAATGATCAGAGAGTTGCTTCAGTCGCTCCTTCATAGTGCCTCTACAGCAGTTAAATAAAAGTAGCTAAATTATTAATTATAGCGCTAAATTGACATTTATTAATTTTTATATTATCATGTAATTATGTACAATATTATAATTTCATGTAACTTGCGGCAAATATCGATATAATCTATTAAAAAATTATATTTTTACTTATTTTTCAGCATCGAAATCATGTCGCAAATGATTGTATTATGACACTATAGTAGCTGCAAGCGGAAATTATCGATAATATAATTCTTGTAAGAACGATAGTTATATAAGAGCAGGCGTGAACGCGTGTCTGTAGAAAATAGATAGAGCCGAAGGCGGAAGAAGGGTGGAAGGCATGATGAAGTGTAATTACGTACGGCGCAGTGAGTCCAATCAGACGGTCGAGCAAACAGAAGAAAATTTCGCCGAAAAGACTATGAGAGAGTGTGAATCAGAACGGATTTCTGATACGAACTTCAACGAGATGAAAAGAGCAATTTTTAAATTATTTATCAACGATAACTTTCTCTCATACATTGTAAACCGATACATTCGAATGTTTTTATTTATAATGTCATGTTTAACATACTTTAGTATTTATAATTATTATTTAAACAACACAGAGTTCATTCGGTAATTAGTATAATTACTGTTTATTATATAACTTGAATACGAAAATAGATCATATTTTCCAATAGAAGATATTATGATGGAAAATGCATTTTCACTAGCAAGATATACACAAACCTAGGTTTATGTACAGCTTTCTTGTAAAAGCTGAGTCTTCCATTTCGTACAAAATTGAATATTTTTAGAAAACCTAACATAAATGCTTTTTCTCAAGCGGGTGTCAACTCTTCTGACAGATTCAATTCGACTCATTCTATTCACGGTATGACGCATACATATCTCACTGAAGACTGCAGTCTGTGGTTCGCTTAGAAAACACTTCAATAAGTAAAAAAGATAGGAAAAGCGAGGGTTACCGTTAGAATGCCGAGGGACGCATACAGAGAATGTAGGAGGACGAATCACCGGTATTTCGAACACGTTGCTGCATTATTTAATTAAAACTGCACCAGTCTCTCTACTAACAATTTGCTAAAAGAGAAAACAGAGACGCCGTCAGAACGACAGGGACAAGAGAGAAACTGTGAGGGAACGCGAGATAGCGTAAGAAGGGTTGAACGAGGTGAAAACGAGTAAGTAAAAAACGTACAGACGGACATGGAGAGACTGTAGGAAGGGTAGCTGATGATGGAGGGATGAACCGACTCGGAAAGAGCAACGACTTACACGTGGCTGGAAGAACGGAGATGAACGAAATAGCACAATCCGAAAGTTATAAAGAACTTCTTTCTGCTACTTAAAGGAAAGATGCCGGGGAAGGTCCTACGAAGGAAATGGCATGGGAGAACGGCAGAAGGAGAGTGGGACAGCTGAAATGGAGGAACGGCGGCTCTTGTGTCAAAAAGAGAGCAAACCACTCGTCGGATTGCCCGCTAGACTTGGTCATTCGACCTGGCCAAGAACGTGTAAAGATTCTTGACCGTTGAAAAAAAGGAACAGCAAGAGAGGATGTAGAACGAAGGGGAAGAGGAAACGAGACTGATGCAAGTGCTTGCACGAAAGAAAAACTATATAGTTAGGAAAGACGATGAGAGAGATGAGAAGAGAGAGAGATGGTCGCTTAGCGGGTCACGGGACCAATTTCTATATCATAAGATTCGCGATTGGACGACACACAGTGACGACTTCAATGGAAAACAAAACGAAGTTTTTAATTTGAAAAAAACTTTTACGTTTACGCGCTTTTGCACTTTCACGGGCGAACAAAATGATAATGTATATACATACGTTTATTTATACCAAGATGGTTGTATAAATGGACATATTGTATGCTAAAAGTAATTTTGATCGATTAACTCTGGCAAATTCCGATTTACTTAATCGGTGACTAATTTATCAAGAAATATCTGTAATATTTTGTTAACATGGATGGAATCTAGTGCATTTACATTACAATAGGTGTCTCGCATTTAGAAATTGTATTTAAATACAAATTTATTTTTTTCTTTTTTTTTTAAATTAAATTTAATTAAATTTAAATGATTTCTTTATTTCGGACTTTCTGTATTTGTATCGTTATCTTTGTTTCCACAAGATGTATAAATATGCTTATAATAAATAGATTGAGAACTTATTTAGGGATTATACACGAATTTTGCTATTTATTTAGCATTTTATATTAAATCGATAGCTAATTTCTGTTCAAAATGAGAACGTGCTAATTAATTATTGTAGCAGTGATGCAATACAGTCGGATATAATAAATAATAACTAACTATTCAATGCAAGAGGCCTTTAAGTACAGTTGGAAATT
>NW_017306160.1:1985136-1985929 GCF_001594115.1 Trachymyrmex septentrionalis
AAAGTTACATTTGAAAAATGTCAATGTTTTATTTGAAAAAGATTTATGTTCTCTATTTTAAGCATAATATAACGAAAAAAACATTTTGTCATCTATAAATAACATGTTATCATTTATAAATAAATGTCGCTCTTTTTAATAAAATCAAGCGCGAATAAAATAGAAAAATGTAAAAATTTGTAATTCTACAAACAGGTGAAATGGAACTGTGCCAACATTTTCGCCGCGCTCCAATTAAGTCGAACGATTCCTATTTATTTTCCATCAATTATCGAATACATGCCAATTATACAAACAAACGTATAATCTTGTTTGCTCGCAGTTAGTAACAAAAGTGAACGAATTATTTGTCGTATGCATTTTGCGCAGTCACAAAATACTCTGATTGTGATAAACATAACGATAGAGATATATTTTTATATTTTTTACAAGATACAAAAATATATTTTTTAAATTGTAAAATTTAATTAACAATAAGCGCAAATGTAATAAAATAAATAAGATGTAAAGAAATTTAAGATTGAAGAAAACGCAAAATTATGAAATTAATAAAGTTTTTTTCATTTAATCATTTTCCGTGATATACTAACTGTGACTGTATAAAAAATGAAATAGAGAATAAACGTATATATATGTACATGTATTGTGATTATTCCTAAAAATATTAATAAAGATCATAAAAATAAATGAATAAATAAATAAATCATCTTTAGATGATCTAAAATTAACGTCATACATATTATAAATATATTCTGATAATCAAATGTAATTTTAAAACAAAAAATGTATAAAA
>NW_017306160.1:1986029-1990218 GCF_001594115.1 Trachymyrmex septentrionalis
TTATATATTCTGATAATCAAATGTAATTTTAAAACAAAAAATGTATAAAATTCGATCCTGAAGTCTAACAAGAATTAGAAATCTAATATGAGCTTTAAACTCAAAGAGAAGAAGCTGAGGAGAGAGGATGAGATTGCTTATTTTGATTACCGTATGAAATCTAACTCATCTCCAACGAGGAAGAAATACTAGCGCATCTCAGAATGAAGATTTAGCGAGCAAACAACCGACCCAGACCTGCACCCAGTTTTAGGAATTGATTTTAATTGCGCAAACATCATGAGGATTTTGCGTCCGTAGCACCAGCAAGCACCAGTCCGTAGCACGGCGACGCCGACGGGGCAGGAGCAAATGGAGAGATGGTGGATGATATTTACACCCTCCGCAGTGCGAGTGCTACGCATGAGAACTCCTGGAACTTTCGTGGGCCAAGACATAAACGCAACTCGATTTGCATATTTAACTTGATGAACGTACGGAAGTGCCAATTTCGAATCCAACTCGCCAACAGGCCAGCCGCATTTGATTTGCTTGCATTTGCCGTGGATTAATTAGCTCGCCTTGCATAAGTGCGTGCCGTAAGGGGCATGCATCGCCCTTCCGATGCTTCGCAAGCAGCAGATGTTTACGCGTGGCTAGCGGAGTGTTCCTGACCATCCTTGCATATTGATCTTCTCATCATGATCTCGAGATTAATCGTTTGGTTAGCAGCTGTAGAATTGTTTGCGGTGCGAACTGAACGTTTCGCGGCACGGTGAGTCTTGTAGTTTACTTCATTACGAAATTAGGTTCTACCATGCCGTAGGCTAAAAGCGATGGGTTTAATGTAAAGAGGGTCGAGAAATACAACAAAAATATTAATTCTTCTTGTAATATTACATACATGGACATTTTTGCTGTAAGACCTCACGCATAGAACATCGGATAAGACAATAAGAAATGTGATTTCTTTTAAATATTAATTTATTTAAAAAAATATTGATAAAAACTAAAAACGTTGATAATAAAAATATATTTGAATAATGGATATTTAATTTATCTTTTAATTTATAATATGTATTTAATTTTTTTATTTAGAATTTTTGTGTTTAATTTATTTAAATTGTCTAAATTTTAGAAATAATATATGATTTTTTTGGATCCAAGACAGTGTAAATATCTTGTGTTGCCATATATTTTTCATCTTTTTCAATTAAATTGATATAATTAATACATTTGTTAAATCAACAAGGGACAAAATACGTATATAAGAAATATATTAGAGTTTTAAATTGACTAAAAGTTTCTAAAAATAATGCAATAAAAGAAGGAAAAATTTGTGTGTATCTTTGTACGTTCCAGACGAGATAAAAATAAATAAATGACTTAAGTACAAAGATAGAAGTATTCTTTTACAATCTGACGCGAGACAACTTCCGCGCGAAACTTTATGATGGTTTCCTTAAGTAAAAACTGTACCATTATTACGGTTCTTGCAATGAAAGTAGAATTTTGGTAGTATATTGCAAGTTCTTTTGTAAAACGATTAAGATCGAGAAACATTTATTTTGCGAATGTGAATTGTACAAAAATCAAAAATCAAGAAATAACTGTTTGAATCAGTAAACATAACAGTAAACAAAACACAGAAATAAACTTTCTAATATTATTAATAAAACAGAAGTTTGAATGCTTATTCTTTTTTAGCCCAAGGATTTCAGCCTCCAAAAGGTGGCTCAATATCATACAGAAGGTTCTTATGCTTTTAAATAGAGCAGACAATAAGGGCAAAGTTTAAGGATTCTTTAAAGTCTAAGTTAAACATACAAAATGCGCTAATTAGAAACTTTCCATTTATATTATATATACATCTTTATTTATATTTACTGCTAATTTGTTGTCAATGAGGAGCATATTATTCAGGAGCTACTCTTTTAAATCTTCACTTTATAATATAATGTAAATTGTAACAAAAATTAAAAATTAATTTACATGCTACTAAAATATTCGATATTAAGATATTAGTAAAATTATCAAAGAAAAAGACACAAACGAGAAAGATTGTCCTTTTGCAAGAAATTTCTTTAGCACACGTCACGGCAAAAGAACAATTTCTTCAAGTTTGAGCAGAAGCATCACAAGAAGGCCTTTCTGAACTCTCAAAGGCATATCTTTACCTTTATCGAAATTTAGTTCCCGTCAGTCCCCTTAATTCGCGCCCGATGCTCTTGCCGCAGAGGCAGAGGAGCTGAAAGAAGGGATGCGGTAGCGAAGCATGCAAAGTAAATTGAGAAAGTGCTACGAAGGGAAGTTGTACGTCTAGGACAAAACGCGACTGTCATAAATTTCTTCGGCAACATTGGCCTAGCCCCATCCGCCACTTCGTTAATGAAACGGAGCAACGGCTAATGAGGCTAACGAGGTAGTTTCCCTGGCAAGGTTTATTCACTACCTCCGGTTACAGCCTTCGTGAGAAAACGTATACAAGTCGCACAGTCAGGGGTACGCGCGATGTACAGAGAATCGTCAGGATATAATGACTCGGGGGTGCCTTGGGGTAATTTAGTTGTGCCTTATTAAAATATATCGTTCGAACGCGACGAAGTTTCTTGCGTGATAACACGACGATTCATACCGGCGAATAATGGCTCCCTTAGGGCCTGTCTTGTTATGCGTTACGCTCTGTGCAGGACATTAAAAAATTGACTTTTAACGTCCCCCGTGGAGGTTGTCGTCATCCTTCCCCGTTGTACGTTTATACTCGAGCTCGAAAAAGTTCTTTTCTCCGAATTCCGAACTGCCGCCGTTTCGCAACGTCAGTTTCTGAATGGGTTAATGTGAATGATCGATCTTCAGAGCGTTGCATACTCTCTCTTTCTCTCTTTTACCGTTGATAACGCAGCTCACATTTGCTATTTCCCGGGAAAATGATAAATTTCGCAGTCTGCGGCATGCAGCGGACGTGCGCGGGTGCCGCTAAAAATGCTTTCCATCAGCGACTTCTGAGTAGTTTTCCCGGCGGAGAAGAAAGACGCATCCCCATGACGGTTTCTCGGTACGCAGAGAGAGAGTGGATGGAGAACGAAGACGAGGAAAAGACGAAAGCGCGCGTGAGATGACGTCGTGAAAGGAAAAGCGGATCAGCGTCGGAGGAATTAGCGAAGTGCCACGGCCAGGTGGGATCATTTGTCAAACTCGAGTTTCTCCACGATCGACACATGCGTGGGTAGAACATAGTCTGGCGTATCGTTTAGATTCTGTACCATGAACGATTTGGTAGAGACGTGGCGCGTTCGAGCCAGCTCTTGACAAACGCGCGATCTTCGCTGGCGGAAAAAAAAATCGGCGATGCCGGAGGAATTTAATAATGTCCTCGCAATCTTCGAATGCCACGACATATCTGACAAAGGTTTAATGATAATAAAACTAGTTCACTAGCAATAGATCATTGTAAACTTTCAGAATTCACTCGTTGATTTAACAAAGACCTTTAGATTTCTTCGCGTTTCTTTGATCGTGGGAATGGAATGTTTCAAACATTTTAAGAAAATTTGAGAAGTGACTTTTTCTCTCCAAAAATAATAAGAAAGATTTTCAGAAATTTTTATGGCATCTCAAAAAATAAAAATGTAAAACTTTGCAGAAATAGAGAATATAAATCTAATTACACAGCACTTTTCTATTTCAATAATGGTTTTAGTTCTAAAAGTGAAGAAATTCTTTTCAAAGAAAAAGATTTTTTATATTTCTAAATTTAATATCTTAAAAATTATAAAAGATATTGAAAAAATATTTAATACAAAAATATATGTTTAGTTTTTTTTATGATCTACAATATAATAAGATTTAAAAAAAACTTTTTTTTACATTTTGTTTATTATTTTCTTAATCAAATTTATTATAGCTAATAAATTTTTATATTTAAAAGCCAAGATGTAAGATAAAAAGCCAGAAACGCTGGACATTTCACGTGCTGATACGAATGTTAGTCCTATATCTTGTATAATGAGATTAAGTTAAACAAAAATTTTAACATTATTTATGATTTATGTTGAACATCTATTGTTTGTTGAAATCTTAATAAAAATATTACAAAATCAAATTTTCTTTGAAAGTTTATTTTTATCCTTTTAACCGGACGTCAAATCTAAAGTTACTAACAGTAGATCTGTGAGATCCATTTAATATGTATTTTAAAAGGCACTAATTA